>NC_048907.1:12897589-12980960 GCF_011077185.1 Oxyura jamaicensis | reverse complement strand
ACTTCCTTCTCTAATAATTTCTGAAACTATCACAACACAACCTGATGAATCAAGCTATTTTTTTTAATTGTCTTTTATTCCATTGCAGGTTAGCTCTATAGAATTCATAATTCACAATGTTCTTTCCCTTTTATTATTGTATTTTTTTTCTTTTTTTTTTTTAAAAAAAAGCATGCACTTCTGCTTGAGCAGCTATTTATAGATTAACTTGAGTACTATTGCCTGTCTTGTCTTGAGACAGTCAGTCTCATGAGGCAGTATTGAAAATATTCTCTTCCCCCCAGATACACATCTCAAGCTCTGTTTCTTCTGGTCCTATATATGCTTGAGTTTGCACATGTAAATCAATTCACTAAAGTCACATATATTGAGCATGCATAAGTTGGACCTAATTTTATGGACAGGCTAAGCGTTCAACAAAGGAAAAAAATATCATGCATGGGAAACTAATGCAAGGGAGTTAAGGCTGACATTTTCAAGTAAATCTAAAGGACTGAAATGCTAAAATCCTGGTTGTAGTCTGTATATTAGAGTATATGATCCTTCTTATTTGACTGTTTCCATGTGCAAACTAATTCCCAACAGAAGAGAAATGCATGTTAAGCTTTAAATAAGCAAGGACAGACTTGCAAAACTAATCCTATTTACATCACTCAAGACTTTTTACCTACTACCTGTGGCAAAGCAAGTCAGCCTATTCCTCAGGAGCTTCCTCAAGAATAAGCAACAAATTCCTTATTGACAGAAGACTTTAAGGCATCTCTCAAGAGCTGCCTCCCACAACACACACACACAAAACCTTCATTTAGGTTTACATAGCATCTCTGCCAATTTCCAGTGAGTATTTTGTTGGGTTCTTGCTTACTTTAAAGGCCCTAAAAAAAAAAAAAAAACCTGTCTTAGGACCTTCCACATACGTACAAGGGAGCTCACCAAGTTAATGAGGCCCACCGGTACTTCTCCATTTGATAATCAAGCTTGGGAAAAAGGATTCAAATTTTTAATACAGTGTACAACACCCTAAACTGATTAAACCTGAAATTCACCTTCCTCTGCATGTTTTTGTGCTGTACTTGATTGCTAATCATGACATGTGGAGTGTGTTAAAGGACAATAGACTTAACACATATTCAGGGTCTTAGTTTTTGATAAAAGTTTTTGGACAATTTCTACCATATTCATATGAATTCCAATAGGTACTTTGTTGTACAGGCAAAAGGACAATCCTGGATAATGTTTCAGACTACAGGTCTGAGCCATTTTTAAGTGAATTGCTACTTACTGGGTTTAGTGGCTTGTGTTTTTTTGGTTTGTTTAATTAATAAGATGTTTTCTCTCCCAGAGTTCAGTCATCATGCCATCATGCTAGCTCACCCACAGATGCTTTGAAAGAAGTCAGCAGAACCTACCCTAACTTACTATGCAACCAGCTATATAGTTGCTTTGAAAGTTAAAGGTGATGCCCATTAACACATGTTGCTCCCTGCACACAGTCCTTTGGGCACTTCTACCAAGTTGTTTCCTGTTTGATACGTTCTTAGATGCTACAAATCTTTCCCATTTACCCTGACCATACGAAGATCTCCAGGGGATTTTTCTACTGTTTATTTAAAGCATTTATTGAAGTTTCTGGATTATAAGTAATTCTTACTAATAATTAAGCTCATAAAAATGATAACTCATCAGAATAATCTCTTTATTTCTGTATGTGGGTCTATGGCTCTATTGATGACTTCAGAGAACCAGAAGTTTTTCTCCCCAAGAAAAGCAATGAGCGCTGCAGGGACAAGGTGCCCTTTTACTCCATGCTGCACATTCACAGCTAGATGACTAGATGAACTGGATTTTTGTTGACTGGGAGCATTAATCGTGGTGTGATTTAATTTGCTGGAAGCCCACAGGGCACCTTCCTGCACAAAGAAAAAAAAAAAAAAAACACACAACAGAAGCAGTTTCACTCAGCTGTCCCTTGCTAAAGAAACATAAGGAAAACTGATTAAAAATATTAAAGAGATAATCTTTTCTGCCTGACACAAAAAGCTAATTACAAATGCAAAATAATACTGCAGTACTATTTTGCAACAAAATAGTGAGGAGGAAGAGTTAGGCTCTGAGGTGGCAATTTTCTGGAGTCTAGTCAGAATCTCAGGGAGCAACTGATGCTCAGAATAAGAAAGCTATCCGGGCCTTTGAAGTCACACACACAAGCGTTTGGGATTCAGCATAAAATTGCATCTCAGCCACAGTATTTTCAGCTAAGTACTATACATATTACTGGTAAACGTTGTCCTGGAGGGATGGTACTACTGGTTCACTGCCATCCTTCTAAAAAGTTATCTTATTATTCTTCTGGCTTTTTTTTTTTTTTGTGGTATTTCTCAGAATGACACTAGCAGCTGTTACTGCTGCAGGTTATGCAGAGGATTTGCACATATACACCGCCAAATAGCTGGGAAGCTACTGTAGAAGTATTGTTCTATGAAGTATTTGTAGATATTTTCATTCTTTGAAGAGATATCCTCAGTTATGACTTTCATTTTTTCTTTAATAGGTACACTTATTACAAATGATAGCTCTCAGTATGCAAGATCTAGCTAATTCACTGTAATTACAAGTGATCACTAAATTCTTCTACTCTTTCGCTTTTTTATATGGTATTATCCTATTTTAGATCATAAGAACAGTAATAACTGGGCATGAATAGCAGACACAGATGCATCTGCCATTTCAAGAGAGTCCTCTTTCCTCCCGTCTCCTGCTTCACTAGTTTAACAAATATATTTATTTATTTACATCATTTCACGCCTTGAAACAGCTCACTATTACTGAGCGTCTTCCCTGCCAGGATGAAAGAAACAACATCAGGTAACAAAACCTTAAGGATGACTGATTTGTCTCATGTCTGCACTGTAATAAGCACCAGAACTGAAGACAGCCATAAATCACGCCAGTATTTCAGGTCAGAGGCTGCAGTGCCCAAGCTTCCACCAACACAGAACAAATGAGAACTGTCACTGCCTGGCCGAGGAGTACACATCCTCTGTGCCTGAGTTTTGCCACTGCTAATGCCTTGTAAAACTTCTGAGCTGCCCCAACAGGAACAAGTGACACTGAGAAGAACAAGGTCCTGGAGACCGTTCTGCACAGTCCAACACCCTCATTTCTCTTTTGAAATGGTCTCCAGTGGCCTGAGCCTCCTGCCTCAGGAACTAGCTCAAATACAGCCATTTCTGTCTGGTGGGTGGCCTCCAGTCAGGCCTCCAGAGATGGGGCTCCATTCTGTCGGTGTCTCCAGGCTGACATCCTTGCCCTTCTGCCCCATACACCCCCTCAGCTTCTCTTTAGCCATCTGTTCTCTTAACACAAGTTTTGGGACAGAGAAAATCACAGGGAGGGAAAAAAGGGAGGGGGTATCAAATATCACTACCCAACATCCACTTTTACCATCACAGTTAAAATAAAATTCAGTGTCTTCACAACACACATGCACCTCATATTCAGAAGGGAGGGCTTGGGACTCATGTTTTGTAAGCCAGGATGAGGAAGGAATCTGGGTATTTTAGCTCAGTCCTCAAACACAAGCTTGGCAATTCTTTCACCCTGCGCCCATCCGTTAGCACTAATCCACAGTCACAACAGAGGGAAACAAGAGGCCAATCTGCTGCCTAGTTGAGAAGTGTCTGGCTGAAACACAGAGCAGTCTTCTGAGTCTAATCCATGTTTTATATTCAAGAGGAGAAGAAAACAGATACAGTAACCGACTCCTAAAATCTGCAGCTATAGTCTTCCACTTATTCCTCCCAGATGACCGCTCTCAGAACAGGGCTGCTCAGAGCTGTAGTTATTGTGGTCTTTCTTGACCTAAAAGTAGAGCTTTTCATATTTGATCTCAGACTTATATAGAAACTCTACAAGTCTACATGTGCAGAACACTGCACACACAAATGCGAATCAAGTCACCTTTGCCAGTGTTACCCTCTGGGTAAGTACAGCAGACCCAGTCAGAATATGCTTTCTTTGTTAAAGGTTTTTATAAAACCTTTCAGTTTCCAATTCTACAATAAAATAGATTTAAGAGCTATTGAATTTTCTTGCTATTTCTATTTAGTATAATTTGCAAAGTTATCCTCATGAAAAAGCACTACTATACAGAGACACTCCTGCATTGCAGATGTTCTTGTAAAGTAGCTACTAACAACAAAAACTCAGTGAAAAACACAATTTCCTTCATTGTCAGAAATACTTGTCCCTGTTTGCTAGTAAAATCAGAAAAAGACAGGGCAGGGCAGTGGGGAGTAGGAAGTCACTTTATTCTGTCAAAATACACTGTAACCACTCTATGCCTTCTCTCTATAAATCTAAGTGAACTGGATGCTGTATGCAAAGTGATTAAAATCTACTTATGCTTTCGAAGTTTTCTGTAACTTATGTTCAAAGGGGAGCAACAGTTTTATATACAATGCATCTTATATCTTTATCTTATAGGTTCATGTCTCTTTATGCTCTAAAACTGAGCTTTATTTTTTTTTTTTTTTAAATTCAATCTGTAAATTAGATACACAAAAACTCTTATGGTTTAGTTCTAGTTTGGGATCAGCAAATGTTTTCCAGCACTTACAGACTCTGAGATCCCCAAGACCCTCTCTCTTCCTCCCACTGCCCAGCAACAGATACACCCCCTCACTTCTGTTGCAGAGAAACATGCTGACACAGGCCAAGTTAGGCTGGGTTCACCCCAGTAGACAGCCCTGATCTGCATGATCACTGTACCAGCCTGAATATGTTGCATATATTACAATTATGAGGTCAGTAAAAACAAAAAGAAAAAGCAGTTTGTGTTCCTTGATCAGTCCATGACAATTTGTTTTATATATTGGGTTGAAGCTCATCACACCTTATGTCAAAATTGACAATGGCATTGGAAATTCTACTGAAGTTTTTAAAATAACTTCAGTAGATATTTTGCCCTGACCTTGACCCCTCCGATCATTTAAGTACTTAATTGAAGCCTTTTGGATCAAAGATTTAGAGTTTAGAAATAACTTTACAAAAACAGAGAAAACCCTACATGATTTCATGCAATAGAATATCATAGTGAATATATAAGAGAAAATTTCCTGCATTTACATTTTTATTTATTTATATAATAAACCTAACCTCTCTTTTGACTAATTTGACTCCTGAAGTCTGGCTGATCACTGCTGTAACTCTTGGCACTGGTTAAGGATATCTCTACTAAGAACATTTGCTAACATCGTCCCCAGTAAGCAACGGTCATTACTGTTCACTCACATTAAGATAGAGCTGCTCTCTGGCAGACGTCCTAGTAAAGAAGACATCCCAATTCATTACATTTCCCATTAAAATAATAAAGAATACATCTTCTATTGAAATGAAATCAGAATACTGGAAGATTCATAAGAGTCCTCCCCACCTCATTCAGGGGAAGAGGAGGTAGGTATTATATAAGCAGTTAGCTATATATAGCAAGACTTTTTGCTAGCAACACAGTGTCACAGCTGAATTATGGTATTCCAAAAAATGTCAGCCTTCATAACTGCAAAAGTAACCACAACTTCAATAAACTGGAAGGACACATCAAGGTCTGTAGAACAACAAGATGAAATGAATGTTATTAGACTTCTATTTCTTCCCCATCCCTTCTCTGCCATTAGCTGTTTGCATTTCAAGAAGCTAAGTGAATGCAAAAGAAAGCAATGTCTCTAAGATTATTTCAGTCATCCTGAACTCAACTTTAAAAGACAGAACTCATATATTACATGTCTGCACAAATCAAATACATGAGTGGCAATACACATAATGGACTAAGCAGCAACAATACACGTTTTGACCACATCAATATACAGCTAACACAAGTTTGGTGTTTGTTAGCTTAGTCCTGCAGTTGAAACTTTGGTCTAACCTTGAAGGGTGCAATGCTCAATATTCCCTTGGGAGCAAATGGGACTGAGGAACAGGCACTGGAAAGCAGGAAGTCTAGAATGTGGAATACCTTGAAAGGGCTGGTATGGGTAAATGACACTGGAAAACAAAGATTTTGGTCTATGCTCCACTGTGTGAAATTTAGAAAGCTATTTCCTGAAACAAGTATCATTGCATCAGGCACATGAAAGCAATAATCAGGTTATAAAAATTTACAAGAGACCACGAATTTTTAGTCTGATCTCTCCATTAGGATTAATTGTAAGCAGTGTAAGTAGAGTAATAAAGAAGCCCTAGAGGGGAAAAAAAAATCTTCCCTATAATTGTGCTATTTGAAAAATAAAACAAAGTATATTTCTGGTATCAAATCTGAAGGCAAACAGAATTGATTTTCAGTTTTACTTGATGTAAACAGAGCTTATCATCTTAATTAATCCTTCCCCAGACTTTGTTTTCTGGAAGATATTTATCTAAAATAAAGTGATTTTATCAACATTTAGGCAGTATATTTATCTTTATAGCCTCAGGTATGATGTAGGAGCTAAGACTGGATCCAAGAACATATTCATGTTGCTAATACTAAGACACTTAAGAGTCAGCCCCTGCCACAGTTGTATCAGCCCTGAGGCTGCCTACTAAACAGCTCCAATTTGTAGTGAAGAAGGGCCTTAACGTTCTGATCCATGAAAAACGTGAGGAAGTGTTTGCAACCAGCAGGGCAGCCCCAGGCAACATGTACTTCAAATGAATATGGAGTTTATCATTCCCTTCCTCTCCATTCATATCTCAAAACGACCTACACAGTTACTTGTAGGTCTTTTCAGCATTTGCTTCAGTACCTGCTAAGGAGGTTTCCACAACCATAGCTTATTTTTGTCCACCTCTGTATCAGATGCCCGTGCCCAAGTGCAGGCCATGGGGCCCCATGAGGTGAGACCGGGGCCACTTCCAGAAGGTTCTGGGGCAGCATGAGGGAAGGGCCATGCACTGCAGGGCAGCCAGGGTTGAGGTAAAAGGTGTGAGAAACAGCCCTGCCAGCACCACACCAAGATAAGAAGGAAGAAGGGGATCAGCAGCTGCAGGTGCTGGGGCAAATGTGTACCCGCAGCCCATGGAGAGAGGCCATGGTGGAGCAGGGGATGTGCCCTGGAGGAGCTGCTGCCCACGGAAGGGCCCACAAAGGCTTGGGGGAAAGGTGTCAGGAGGAAGGAGGGGATGCAGCTGAGGAGTGGGAGAGTGACTGGCAGCCAGTCAAGGTCACCCCTCACAACCTCCCACTTTTTTGTCATCTCCGTCCGTCCATTTTCTTTCCCTCCCCTCTGGGCAGGCACAGAAAGGACCATGCAGAGTATCCTCAATAGGCTGCCTAAATTAACATCCTGTTTCAAATTACATTGCTTCAAATGCCTTGGAAAAGCATTCTTTAATCAAAAGAACTTCATTTGTATTCCCACTTTTCACTGAATCTAAAGCATATTGTTCATCCCTCATCATGAATAGAAAATATACTTAAACAATATCACTGCCTACATTCCCTCACAACATATTCATTTATAAAACTTCATTTAAAAAATAATAATAATACTTCTTTAGGTAGTTTTTCCAAAGTCTTTCCAATCCATTTTCCCCACACACACTCCTGATTAGGGTAACTGAATTCGAGGGAAAAACATGTTGTCAGTATTATTCTCGTTTCTTCTCCTACTCTCAGAGAGCCAATGAAAAGCCTCCACCAAAGAAATCTACGCTTTAACGATAACAAAATGACTCTACTCTAGAAACTGCAGCCTCTGTAGAGATTTAATGTTACAAAAACCCAGAATGAAAAGAAACTATGCCTTCAAAGCATGCAGGTTTTATTTCTTTGACCAAAGTCTTAATGTACTGGTACCAGCAGGAGACATTCTTGCACAAGCACTTCTTACCTTCCCAGAACATTCAGAAGTGGACATGAAAGCAGAACTTCATACACAATCTCTTTTTCAATATTTGAACTTAACTGCAAGACTTCCTTTACTCCTTTTGTCCAGAGGGCTTCTGCTCTGCTATGACCTAGCCAGTACAGATTTCTCCTACAACTTTGTCCAGGATTTATGCAGAGAAAATTGAGTAGAATAGGAAGCAGCCAGGAGAAATTCAGAATTGCTGCTGGGATGATAGGCTGGAGAGAGCTCATTGGCAGCAGAAGACACTAAAAATATAGGAGATAATAAAAATAAATAGCTAATGCTATCTTAGCAATTCAACCATTTTTTAAAAATCCTAATTACTTTTAATTCAGAGATGATCTATAATTAATGAAACCATACAAATAAAGAATTGATATTTTTGCAACAAGCCTTATTTGGTGCAGAAAGACTAGTTACAGAATAGCTACACTGAGTTATAGGATCAAACATGAGAGTTGAGGATTTGTTCGCTCATTAGAAGTGGTTTATTCTGCAAGTGTTTTCTTAGATGCAAAAGTCTTTACAGTTCATCTAAGTCTCCATTGAGATACTTGAGATGCAGCAATATACTTCATATTTTCCCTCCTAAAAATTCGAAAATTAGGAAAAAAAATCATTTCAGATCCATCATGAAATAAGCATAATGCACTGCAAAGGATGAGAAGGAGCAAACTATATATTGTGCTATATTACCAAAAGCATAATCAATACATCAAGAGAAGTGATGCATTATGATTTTCCATATGGACCACAAGTGAATAGCTTTATGGAGCTTTTATTCTAAATGAAAATACAACCCAAGATAAAACTATATGTTTTATATATAAAAGTCAGACTTTTTCTTTTAATAAAAATAATGATCATCACTTTATTATTCCTTTCATCTAGAGAGATGCAGAGCACGTGCAGCATTTTTTTGACTTTTATTTTCTTATGTTTCTGCTGAAATGACTGATAAACAGGGAAAGGAAAAACAACAGGTAGACCACAAGGCTAACATGCCATCACTGCATCTCTGTGAGATTCCATGTTTTCAGGGCAGTCACAGCGGGCAGTGTCCCACATTGCCATGATGTGCATCACCCACTGCTATAAAAATAGTACCAGAATGCCAGACAATAGGACACTGTGTAAACATGCAGGGCTTACTATTACGGCATCAGTGCCTTCATACAGCCTGCTTCCAACCTGGCTGTTGTAACTGCAAGGCTTGGAAGTATTCTGTATAGAAATACAATATACCAAATGTGTTGTCAGTCACAGATGCAGACACAGAACAGAGAACAATCCAGAGGACTGCACATCCACCACAATACAGGTAAACAGGCTCAATGTATTCTTTATATTAAATGGTAAATTTATTTCAAACTACTCACTAATTTCAAATAAATTTTGTTTCCAGTAATTTGCAATAAAATCAGCCGATACTGACTCAGCAGTATAACAATGTTCTACTTTTAGAAATTGCAAAGAACAGCAATTCCTTCATTAAACAGACCCATAAATAAATAGTCTCAATTTTCTCTACATTTCCTTTCTTTAAGTGATATTGTACAAGCTCTATCATCATTATAAAATGTATTTTTAACAGATAAGTTTCCTTGTATTCTGTTAAATATATTGCTTTTTCAAAATCCTAATGCTACTCTCAAGAAGCTGTATGCAATAAGCTGGACAGCAGAGAACCATTATGAAGGAAGAGTTTTATCCACCAAGGATGACTTTGTACTGCTTAAGGCCAGAAGGACTTTTACATAACATACTTTTGTGTATATTCAGCTGGTTATCCCTAGAGGTGAACCTAAGGACCTCACCTTAGGTATGGAAATTGCTATCCATTTCAACCCTTCTCATTTATTTATTTTTATTTTTTAACCAATACAGAAAAGAACAAGGCCATAAATACACAAGTGTTTGCACTTGTAGTAAAGCAGTTCTAAAGTGTTGCTGGCTCTTACCTGAGAAAGAGCAACAAAAACATCCAGCTACTCGTTCACTGCAATACAAAACACAGATTTGCATAAAAAGTCAGAGGCTATCTGGTCTCCACTGTATGGTTTCTTCAGCACCACCTTTTTTCTCATTAGTGAAGGGATGCCACTAGAAATTATTTAATCTCAGATATTAATCTTGAAAACTGTTTGATTTAAGGGCATTCATCTTAATATACATATTAAAAGCAGCGGGCCATTTTGGAAGGGGAAATTATTTCTCATGTAGTTTTATCAAACATGACAAGAAAGCATCTCTGGATCCTTAATACAATTTCAGAGGCAAACAAGGATAGAAGTCTGAAATATATAATCCATAAATTTTTGCTCTCGCATATAACCAGGGGACAGAATTAATTTAAGAACAATAGGATCATTGTATGATAAGAACACTTAAACCAATAACCAAAGGAATTGCATTGTGGGCTGAATATAAAGAGATAATTTTCCAAATACTGCTAACAATCAGCATGTAAATGCTTTCAGAAGTTTGGGTGAAAGAAGTATCACACCAAGTATTATTTGACCTGTGTGTTACAGATGAGGCATCTAAGGCATAAAGTAAAAGCCTCAGAAGCTTCTTGAGGTTTTAATTGACAATTAAAAATATATATAACTTTTCTTCCCAGTGTTTTAATTGAAACACTGAAATTAAAACCTGAAATTAAAAACCTGAAATTAAATTTGCATTATAAGGGTACAGACTAAATGGCCCAGGAAGTCAAAAGTAATATGAAATTAAAATGGAAGTTACATACTATAAACATTTTAACATCTTAACTAAAAGCCTCACTCCAGTTCAGCTTTTTACTAGAAATGTTGATATATATCTAGACTTCAACTGCTTTTCATGGCTACTTTCTTGTCAGAAGGAATGATCTGCTTTTCCTCCACTTCAATTACTTAAACTGCACTTTTGTGACGATAAGTACAAGAGAAAGTTTCAAGATAAAACTTCATCAGCTAAGAAATGATACAAAGCTGGTTGAGAGCATTGGGTTTTTAAACCAATTGTGGGCTGGCTTCCTTTCACCAGTTTTTCCCTCACCCCCTACCCCACCCCCCCCCCCCAACAGTCACCACCTTATCCCATCTTAATTGGAACCTGCACTCTTGGTTTCAGACATCCCTCAGGATACACCAAAAATAAAAGAAAAAAGGTTGAGTAGCCTAAACGAAAAATGTACCTTTCTAACATGCAAGTGGTAGATCCTCAGGAAGTTCTAACATTTGGAAATTTGAGGACAGATAGCTTAACAATGTGATATAAATTTGGAATTAAATTGGGAAATAATTAACATTGACAATAAAAATAATACTATGCATCTCATAAGCACCTAAGAAACTAACGACTAGACCAAAAATGCAATCAGGGTTACTATGTTATAGAAAATCTTTGGTGAAAACCAAAGCTACAAGGAGAAATGGCCTTCAATCCTACAGCTCTTCTAAATAACTGATTTGTGCTTGTAGCTTTAGATTCACAAGAGCCCAGACGTCCTTAAGAAGACATCATTAAGAGAAATCATTTGAAAGTTTGTGTATGTTTGTACTCACACCACCTTAAGGTAGGGTAGGACTGGAACAATCATTGGTCACCACATGACTACATCACTGAAGTTCTCCTTCCCACCAGGTTTTCTTTTTAAAAAGTACACGTTGTTCCACAACAATGTATGATGGAGGTAGTGCCACTACTACACCTTACTATTAAAGAGGAGGTTCTCATTATAATTATTGGTTAAATTACCAAATTATAGAACTCATTGCTCTCTGTAATAAATTTAAATCATATAAGCCAGTTTGAAATCTGTGGATAGTTTTAGAAATGGTTCAATGTAACATGTTCTGTGAAAAAAATTGAAAAAGGCATTATCTGTTTTTACGGTCTCCCTTCTTTCAAGGAGGCACGTGAAATTCTGAAGATATTCCCTGTGAATCCTTGTTTCTAAGAGCACCTGAAGCCAGAAGCTCTTCCAAAAAACTCACAATCAATTGTTTATGCTCATACTACTGAATAATTCTTTATGGTACGAAGCCAAATTAAATACTTCATCTCAGTCTTGAAATAGATTGACAGACTTCAGATGTATCTTTAGAAATCTCTAGAGATCCTCTGGGACTGTGAATGTTAATATGTCTACGATGCAGCTATATTCAGAGTATGTATTGTCATCCAATGACTTTTCAGTCACGTACATCAAAACAAGCAAACATTCAAGAAACATTTATTTTAGCAATGCACTTATAATTCTTTATTTATTCTACACTGCCTTCAGCAATTGAGTACAAGACTTGCTTTTTAGTTCACAGATTTTGTGAATCCATTACTGTTTGGTTGCAGATATTGCTTACTTTTATATTTCAATGCACTTTCATGGCAGAGAATGGGGCGGAAAAAAACAACGGGGGTGTTTTCTAACCTGTATCTTAGTCACTGTTGTAGAAGGAAGTTCTTGTAGGGTATTGCTGCAAGAGTTGTAATGAGTTGCTAATTAATTACAACATTCCTCAACCTAGAGCACAGGTAATATCTTAAAGAAATCCTTGCTTAAGGCTTGTCTAATAAGCATCACAATCCTAGGATCACTAATAGATAAACAAGTAATTTCTGCTCAGTTCAGTCTTACTGACTATGGATTCCCAGAGTATCACAGAAAAACATGATTTGGGAACATAAAAGCAAAGCTTTTTGAACTGGTTATGAAAAGCACACTATGTTTTTCATTGAAGAGTTAGCTTATTGCAACTCAAAAAAAAAGCCTTCTATCAATACAAATCTTAAAACATCCTATCTAATAAACCAGTTATCATTTAACCATTAACTGCCTTTTTCCTTGTACCTGTTAAAATCAGAGAAACTTGGACTGGATAAGAACAGAAGCAGCAATAATATACATTGCATTATTGAAGGAGAAATAATGAAGATGTCTTATCAATAGATAAGTACACTAGATATAACAAGAGATAAAGTGTCCACCCAGAGACCATGACTACACAAATATTGACACATTCAAATTGCATAAGCTGACAGAACGGTTACTAAGCAGAGGTTCAATATGTAGAAGAGAATCCATTCCCAAACACTGTCTCTATCATATTGCTGTATCTAATCTGGGATTCTAAGGGAGATTAGAGTTTTCATATCTGTCTTCTGGGTTGGCTAAATGCAATAAATATCTTTCAAAGTACAACTTGGTATTTCAGCCACAGGATTTACTGTACTTGGTTTTGCAGCCAAGGTATATTTGTCAGGCATTTATTTTCCCTTTACCCATCACTGTTAAAAAGATTGTGAGTGGTTAAATAGAACAAAGGAAAAACAGCCAGAAAGTTTGTATGATTTAATTAAAGGAAGAAATCAAAGGGATTATAGCCAACAAAGGAAGCTTAAATGAAAAATTTACTACCTCTGGAAGTAACTCCCCGTGTAAGGTAATGAAATACCTAGCACTTGGGGTTCACAGTGAAATGAATCATATATCTTCTGCTGCATGCTGTTCACCACACAACTCTTCCACACAAGCTTCTGAATAAAATCACCACTTTCAACAGCTGCAGCTGGTTCTTGTTTTAGGCTGAATAATATTTCTTTAATATTTATGTCATCTTTCTATTTATACATGACTAGACTGTCTGCCAGAGCAAAATTCTGACTTCAATTTCCTCTTGTTTTTCCAAGTCACTGATGATAGAAAAAAAAAAAAAAAAAGGATTTCCTTGCCCTCTGAGATAGAGGCAGGCTGGTCTATTCTTGCTAATCCCCACCAAGGAAACATTCATCATTTCATGATACTTGATCATAGTTATTAATTGTCTTTAATGAATGAAAAAATAAATACTACAGTCATTTTACTGAAATTAGACTGAGAAAGCAAAATTGAAAGTTTGAGAGAATAATGTAATGTGAATTTAGAAATTGTATTTTATTTTTGTTGGGTAGAAACCAGTGTACAAGTCTGGAATATGCAAGCATCTGAATCATTTCCTCTGTACACTACAGATTCAAGTGATCGTAGACTAGTCTTCTAGGCTGTGATCTCTCAAGTGAATCACAGTCTTTTAAGATATTTTCTAAGAAAAGATATTAGCAAGATTGTGAGGCGTTCCTGCTTTTTTATTGGAATGCATGTAGATAGAAAAATATGATCAAAGTCATACCTGAATGTATCAGACTCAGTTTCATTACTAGGTCACCATAAAGTTTCAATAATTTAACTTAGACTAGGAATGTCTTATTTTATATGTGAATAAAATCAAGCAGTCATTTATCTTCTCAAATTTCAGATTTTTTTTTCTTTCAGATTAGAAATTTTCCATGACCGCTTCCCCGCCCCAAAAGATCACATCAAGTTTGTCTGTGTTGCAAAAAAAATATTTAGTTATTTTTCAAGTCTGGCAATGCATTATGAAAGAGCTTTATATTATACAGTACTATATGACTTAACTTCACTATTTGTGCCTAGACTCTGTACCCTTAAGCACTCATATTTCTAAAGAAGATAAACCAGGAAAAAAAAAAAAAAGTGACAAAACAAATCACTTTGCTCTCTTTTGTCTATGTATTTTTTTTGGAAGGTAGTTTTGGGGATTTTAACCAATTTAGAGAATGCATGATGTCCTGGGCTTGTCATTAATTGCAAGAACTTCACTGCATTTAGTAATACTGTGATTTCAGCTGCCACACTTCTGGCAACTCTGAATCATGATTTTGAACATTATGAGAATCTAAGAGAATTTCAACTTTCCTATGCCATACAAAGGCACACTGCCCAATTCTGACTTCCAAAACATTCTTATGCAGCACTCTTCAGTCCCCATCTGTATCTGAAACCCAAGTTTATCCAATGCTTGCATTGTATATTACATCAGTCCTGGAAAAATAGTTACTTGATGCCAATGGAATTGTTTAGTATTGGCTTCCTATGGGTTAGTTCTATGTGGAATCAATCTTAAGTTTTTCTGCTTACACCAAACGGGAATCTGATCAAAAGTATCTTTTCCCTTTCAAGTTTCACATTCTATTAGTGCATGTCCAACAAGATATCTCTCTCTGTAAATCAGAAAAATAAGAAGCAGCAACTGGAGACAACTGCAGAGATAATTTGTCTGCAAGAAAGTTTACAAGCACAGCTAGAGAGAGTTCCAAAAGCTGGAGACAAGCAACCAAAATTAGAAATATATGAGAAAGTCATTCTATAGTTCAATTACTACTGCCAAATGTCATTTGCACATAAAATTGAAACAGAATGCTTGTAAAAATCCATATTTGCTTGCCAAGTGCTTAACAAATCTTTGTTTAAAATTAAGCTTAGATTGCATTTCTTATATTAGAAAAATTGATTTCTAACCTCGTTAACATTGTTTCTTCTACAAGTTTTCCTCCACGTTATGAAAGGATCCTTGTATATCTTTGTTTCCCACAGAGTTCTATTCCTTTTTTTTTTTTTTTTTTCTCCTCCTCTTATTCCTTTAAAAAAGGCTGATTTTCATCATTATTTCTGTCCTGGAGTACACAATGAACATGTGACATCCTCAAGCAAGCAAACCTTCCAGTAAACATTAATGAGAGAAATAGAAAGCCCCCAAACTCACCTGATCAGAACTTCCTCTATTAATTAAAAGTTAATTTAAAGATAGGAAAGCTATTTATGTCATACTGGTGCATTGGCTTTTGTGAGCCACCATGCCCTCACGCTATGGGTAAGCTTTAAAAAAAAAAAAAAAAAATTGATTCTTTACATGGACATAGTGTTTAACACCTCTCCTTAGACGAACAGAGTTGATCACAGTGAAAATAAGTAGGCTTTTTCCAAAGTGCTCTAATGTGTATCAAATCGGGGAGACAAGTTCATATTTACCCTTGAGAAATCCAAATTAGGACAGTAAAAAAAAGTGTGTATATATATATATATATACACACACACACACACACACACCAGAAAATCTTCAACTCCACTCTGCTCAGTTAAGTTATCCTTATATACTCCTTTGTGCCTAGTAAGCTTCGTTTAGGGTTAAAACACCATAGACATTTTAACACATCAAGAGTAATTATTTTACTAAGCCTAATTAGATTATACACATTATATAGCATTGGTTATACGGTCTTTATCCAACAAACTAAAAAAGGGGATGAGGCTACAAATCATAAAATAGAACCATATAGGTAACTTTATTCCTAACAACTGCTTTTTTCTTCTTGTATGTGCTGTCACTAATGGCTACCACTGGAGCTGACCTTAGTTAGTCATGAGTGAAGTACAACATAAATCTTAAAATCAGATGGTAGTTGGAGAAGAGCACTTACTTTCCTTCCATCCTTGCCACTTAAAAAAAAAAAAAAAGCTATACTGTGTATTCTCTCACACTCAGATTTACCCAGTAAAGCAGCTTACTGCCGTTATTTTACACAGCACTGCTTCCTTTAGTTTTATGATAGGATGATAATGTGCTGGGTCACTCAGAGCTATTATCAGTACTCGTTCAGACTGTATCATTCCTGCTGGCATAAAAATCACAACTTCCTCACCCAAAGATATGAGCAAAATGTCTCTGGAGGAGGGAACAGCATCGCTGCCTGCAGGAAGACAATACAGAGAAGAAAGATGTTCTTCATTCCTTACGGATCTTCTCTTCTTGCTTTTCCCATTGGTGACAGGGATTTGGATCTTCAAAAGGAAAGGAATTCCCTCTGGTTCCATCCTGTAAAGATCTGCAGATGATTGCTAAACCTGTTGGGCCCCTTGACACATGCAGTTATTTTCACTTATTGACACTATTTATGAATGCTGTGAAGGCTGCTTTGCTTCCTCCTTTCCAATTGCCTCTCCCTCTCCCTTTGCAAATATTAATTTTAATCTTTACAAAGAAATCAGTTGTCTATAACTAAATTATACACTGAGGCCATCTTAAGTTGAATTTGATGGATGTCAGGTCACTTGTTTTGTAGACATCCATGAATCAATCAATTATAAAAATCCACAGCTTGCATTGGAATAGACCTGACTAGGTAGCTTTGTTTCTTCTGGCTTGTTACTCCCATATCTAGAAGACTTCAGTTTCAGAAAACAAATAAAACAGAAATATTTTAAACATGAATCTGAAACAAGCCTTCAGACGACAAAGGTGTTGTACAGGCATTGACATGCAGCACGGCTATCAGCTGCAAATAAAACACTGCATTTCAATATATACTTCAGTGAAAAATAGGAAGGCTTTTCTGCAACCTCTTACAGATATTACTAAATTTGAACTCTAAAAGTGTCTTGTTTGGCTAATGAAGAGTGCTCTGCAAATACAAATACAAAAGTAGAAACAGCACGCCAGTCTGCAATGAACCATTCCTGTCATCTCCATTTCCTTAAGGTGTGTGCCAGCCCTCAGACAAGAGACCCATGATGCCCATAGTGTGGGTGTGAACAACCCAGTCCATGACCAAAGGAGTATAAGTGATTCAAAGAAAAGTTTAATCCCCATTGCTGATCTCTGATGAAAATAAAAATAAGGAAGAAGGAAAATTAGATGCCTGGCTATTTCTAATTTAAACTTAGATACTGCAGATGAGTGTTAAAAGTTCTGATTACAGCAATTGATTCATTTACAGTAACATGGTTCCAGACATCCTTGTGTGCTTTATAGTTGTTCTGGAATCTTGGTACTTTACAGCTTTTCTAAAAAAAAATTAAATAAGTTTACCAATTAAAATAGAAAAAAAGAAAAAGAGAAGAAAAAAAAAACATAGTTCACTATGCAACACTTTTTAAATGGATGTACAATTTAAATGTTATTGTTGCTTCCCAAATGGGTCTCTTTGGGATATACAACAATTGTGATTTTTCAAGGGAGTAAGAAGAATATACATAATATGGCAGTTGTAGCTAACAAATGATACGACTCTGTCAGTTTTACATACACAAACCAAGAAGGTTGCAGCAGAATTATGGGCAGTATATTTAAAAGAATACTCACATTTAGAAGCCTCATCTGACATTACATATTCCTGCTAGTAAATAGCTCTGGAACCACTTATCACAACTTGCATGGTTTGCATATTAATGGTGTAATCACCAGAAATAAAGAGTGTATCTCAGCAAGCAGAGAATTTAATGCCAAGGAAAAAAACACAAGCTTACACGGGGAGCAGAGCTGTCTCCCACCAAGAGGGCCCACTGTGAGGGCTGACAGCCATCAGCTCCTGGACCGAGCCCAGAAAGACGTGCTGTTCCCAGCGAGAAAGGAGATGGTGTCAGTACAGCTCCTGATAGTACAGCATTGCTCTGTGCAGGAAGAGTTTCAACAGACTGTGTCCGCGTGAAGGCACGTACACCCACAGACAGCCTGCTTGTGAAGGAAGGACTTCGCATCAACCATAGACCGAGTTCCAGCTGTAACTAAGCTGGCACAACCGCCCCAACCTCTCTAACCAATGTTGTTGAGGTTTACAGAAGTCAAGCCAATAAGACACAGTTACTACTCTATTCCTCATTTAAATTCTTTGTAACGGCCCTTCCCTATGACACTGCAGCAAACAGATCAATAGTACTTGTAGTCTTAATAGAGCCATTAGGAATTCCAAATGCCTTAAATAAATAACTACTTGCCAAAACCCTCATCATCTTCCTGCAATTTTTACATCCTTGCCAGCTGAGTTACCTACATTCAGTGAATTGCATTTGGTGAATTAATTAGATCCTGCATATCGTACAGACAAAAATACAAATCCAGATCTTTGTCTCAAGAACTATGGGTGGACAAGAGACATTACAGATTTCTTAATAGAAAGGAATCAGGAAAAGAAGAAAAAAAAAATGAGGCAGAGGAAGTAGTAACATTGTGAGCCCTTCTCCAGAGATAAGCTAGCACAATTCAGAAAACATTGATTCTCAGATCAATTACAAAAGTTTTTCTGTTTTTATTTTTTTTCCCCACAGACAAAAAAGATCTTCCTCCCCATAGTTTTCCCATTTCATGTTGTTCCCAATGCCATCTTAACTGCTTAGGGGAGAGAATTTATTTTGGAATTATGATCTGCTCTTCAAAGTATAACACAAGCTTAGCTCCCCAGTAAAGACACCAGACGCATGTGAAAAAACTCAAAAGAAAAATAAAGACAAGAAAGAGGCTCTTAGGAGGCATTCCATGTAGGAAAACACCTTGATCTCACAACAAACCAGAGCACTGAACGTCAGAACACCCCCGGTTTCTTGGCTTATGACCACGGTCATCCAGTAGCAACCAGGTCATTGATTGGCAACCGTTAAACTTCTTGCTACAGGTTTCCTGCATATAAGGCTGGAATTTTACTTAATATGTAAAGGACTAAGATCTTCAAGTCAGTGAGTTTGATCTCTTAACTAATCCTGAGTCAAAAAACAATCTAGGGTTGTTAATCTCTAATAAATACATGGGGAGTAAAAGTAAAGGGTCACTTCATGGGAAGACATTTAAAACATTTCCAGTATCCTACTACGCACTACTCAGTATAGATCGAGCAAGCAATAGAAAACCAGGGAATAAAAAGTAAAGACGTTCACTTTTTGAGAGTGTTTGTTATGCAGCTTTACAAAACATCCATATGAGGCTCTGCAAAAATATTTCTTAGATTTTAATTTGCATTACAAACACATGACTAAGCACATCTTTTGATAACATCCTTGTAACAAGTTCAGATGTTGACTAGTTACACCAGATGTGCATTATTAATTGCTGCTTGTATTAGTCCTACTTGTTATTATGATTATACAAGAACAAGAAATAGAATTTCTAAGATTTTGTTGAGAGTTAATATGGATATAAAATAACCCCCAGCCGAAGCAATACTCTACTGTGCGAAAGAACAAAGTATAAAAATTTATTTTCCTATTAGCTGAAACCAGCAAGAACAAACCATAAACATCTCAGTATAAATTTGCATTTTACAACTGGCATTTCACCGATGTTCTTATGTTTCACTTCATGCTCATATCTTACCTAGTGCTTCCCAGCAGAGAGGCTCAGTTCAGGTGTAACATTACCACATAAAGTTAATGCAGTGAAGACTCTTTTCAAGGCCTCCACAGATGCTATCACTTAAATCATCACAGGCAGTGACATAATGCAGAATAATCACAAATGAAATAATTGACATAGAACTAAGACATCTGTTGTTTTGTAACTTATAAGAACCTCCCACTTCTTCTCCTGGGGAACTTTTATTTAATTTCTATTTCTATATTCAAGATCTATGGGAATCAATAAGAATCTTTTCAATGACACCAATGGGGTTTGAATTAATCCTCCTTATTTACAAAGAAATTTAACCTGTCAAATCCCTGCAGTAGCATTTCATATAATATGCAAACTCAATGCATTATGTGGTTAGAAGATTAAGTTCTTATTAGGATATGGAAGTACTAAAGATGTGAATATTGGGCCTAATTTAGCAAAGCACTTAAGTGCATGCTTAATGTTAAACATATGAGTTACCCCATTACAACCAGCTGGATTTCACATTAAGCACATTCTTAAATTCCAGTAGTGCTAGAAACACTACTACAATTAGTGTTGTTGGACTAACTCAGAGAGATGAACTATTTCTTTATCATAAAAGGATCAATGAAACAAAGAAAAAATTATAACTGTATTTACACAAGAAGAGAGAGATGTTGTCAGGGAAGAAAGCATTATTTGCTTTCACTGTTACATTTCCTTTGAGATACAACTGTCACCCCAAATATTTTTATATCTTGCAGGCTTTATTCACACTTTTATTTTATTATTTTATTCCTTTTTTTTTTTTTTTTTTTTTGAATAATCACATCCCCTGGCTTTTTATATGTTCTTCTTTATGATTCCCTCCATACTCTTTGTTTACTATTCTGCCTTGCTCTTCCAGAGAAACAGGTGAGAAAACAGCAACGTAAAATTTGCACTGTGCCAGGCCTTTGGCTCCCAAGCTTTGTGATATAAAATCATGTTTGTTGAATGCCTCGGCTTCATTATAGTTGCCTTGCTTTACTGCTGCTGGATATATGATACGCAGAGGTTACAGAAGTCAGCCCACGTAGTGGACTCAGAGCGTTATGTTCCTGCTCTGGCACATGGATTGCTGTGGCTGCTATAAGACTTTTCTCTCATTTACACTAGCTTCATATTCTGTTATCGTTTCTTAAACATCAGTTTCTCTCTCACACTGAAGGCTAATATGCTTTTCTAGTAAGGCCCATTTCCCTAAAATCTGAACATTTTTCCTGGGATCTGAACAATAACCTCCACTGAGATAACCTTCTTCATGTCCCCAAACATAGGAGGAAGTTGATGTTATCAGTGACCTGTTCCAAGGGTAATGACCAGGTGCAAGACTGTCTCCTAGCATCTTTTATGAGGATTCTGGAGGAGAACTTGTACCTCTTAGAGACACCGAGCATTGAATAGCATTTTAGTTTCCCAACAGCAAAAAAAACACCGTTGTTCAATACAGGGACTGCAAATGCTGATGTATAAAGGTCCGAAATACTCACTGGGAAGATGGGAGTGTTCATACCAACCACCTGCAGGTACTTCACTTGGGCACCTATACCGTATTCCCTAGACTTAATAGACAGAAATGGTAAGTCATGGCTCCTGCATTCACAACGGTCTGCCCCTGACAAAGTTAAATTCTCTACACCCTTTGATGCTCCAGGTCTCAATTAAATGCTGAATGGAAAAATAAATGCTGCATGGGAAAGGGATTATACTTGGCAGTTTTTAAGCCATTTGTCAGGAATTCAGTGAGAAAGATGAAAACAAAGAAAATGATCACATATTGTATCTTTATAGTAAGTGCAGAATAGAAACACCACTGTGTGGACAGTCAATTTGAAGAAACTTAGCCAGGAACCTCTCTTAGCAAAAGCAGGATCTTTCAACAAGCTAGAATACAGCCTACACAAAGACTCTTAGACTGTTCTTATTTATTATTCTTGACTCTTAGACAAGTTCTTATAATGAGTGAATGCTATCTCCGTATCTCAGACATAATGTGATCTGCACACCTATAATCTCCTCATCACATCATATATTTGCATTTGATTTGTTTTCTTAAACCTTCAGAACTGAAAGCAGGAGAAAAAGCTTTTAAAACTCTCAACTGCTTGAAAGGTCAATGAAATGAGACACTGAAAGTTTCATCCCCCCTCCTTGCAGAAACACCTGTGCAGGATTCATTTCCAAGGCTGTCTGAATACATCCCACCTAGAAAATTCCTGACACCTCTGTTACTTCTAAGTTTTCATTTGGGGAAAAATTTTCAATGGGAAAAAAAAAAAAAAAAGTTGAAAATGATAGTGTTTCATATTCAGTTTCATACTGAATTTGAGCAAAAGAACTTGACTTATAAATATGAAAGCTTCTGCCCTCCTTATGAACAATATAGTGCAGATGATACATGAAAGGAATATAAGGTTATTCACAAATAATTGAATTTAGCCTGTAAACGATGAAAGTATTTCAAAGTTAGTTTGACAAAGATGCTCAGTTCTTACAGATAAAATGTTAAAGTATAAAACTCTTGTCTATTTTAGAATAATGTGTTATTTTAGATCTGGCATTTTCACTTGAAACCAACCCCTGATCAAGTTCACCCTGGCATCAGTGCAGGATTACCTGTGATACTGTTCAAAGACAAAGTTTCTTACACAAACTCTATATTTCCCACATTTCTCATAATTGCATATTAATACTCAAAAATGAGCTTAGGTTGTGTTAAACTAAGAGATGATATATAAACCCTGCATGATATATAAATCCTATAGATTTTATCACAGCAAATATATTAAATATTTCAGAGATAGGCAAAAAATATCCCATGGTAATCTAATTTCAAAATAAATCATATCACTTAACTAATTAAAGGATATTCAAAAAGGACTTCAAAAACGAGGCAAAATTACATTAGCAGCAGCCATAAAGTGAGACTTTATTTAATTATTTATTTTATTTTTAAGCTTGGTAACTTGTAAGGTCTGGGATTCAACCGGCTGAACTTCAAAAAGCTTTGTGGTCTTCTCTTGCCTTTTCAAGGAGTCACTTACATGGATTGCTTTTTTCCTATTTTTCTGCCCTTTCAAATATTACTTGGAAATGAGAAACATAGACTGACTGTATAAAACAGGTAGCAAAAGTCAGAGATTTAATATTATGTCAGAAAGACCCAGATGTGGCTGTCAAATGAAAAACTGCACCAAGAGATAGGACATTCACTGAAACTATTCATAAAGACCTTAAAAAAAAAAAAAAAAAAAAAAAAAGCGCTGTGCATACAAGCCAGAGAACACATATGCAGTTTCACTTTGATATGATAGAAAATCTGTGCTTTATATTTCTAGAGCAAATCAAACTTGCATTAAGCAGTACATTGTAAGTACTTTGTGGCAATGCATTAAAATATATTTCAAGTGTTACCCAATATTTCAAAATTTAAGAAGTTGATTTGTTCAAATTTTCCTGTCATCTTCCCTTCCTTTCTCCCTACGCAGAGCAAGGAGGCCAATAACCCTCCTACTGGGGATCACCTTATAATTTGCTGAAAACCACACACTAGGCCAATGACCAGAGTAGAGGGCATGTTGTAGATGTGCTGACTTTTAGTTATTATGTGTAGCTTTCTCTCTGTTTTAATGGACAGGTTCACCTCTTCATATCACTGCACTGGCGCTAAGGCCACAACAAAACCAAACAAAAGATAAATACACAAAGTGCAATCAAATCTCCTCAGTTTGAAGCCAGCCTGCCATGTTTTCCTATGCAATTTATTACCTTGTGTACTAACACTAAACCACTGCATCAATCAGCTGGAAGGGTAAATTTGGGATCTGTTCAGCTCTCAGAATTGCCCCTAGTGCATTGCAATTACGGAAACACCTGAATTGAATGATTTCTCTGCACTCTGCTGTAAAAATTCAGTGCTCAACAGAACAAAATTTCACTTCAGTCTCCAGTATAGATAATATATCCATAATAGACTTACATTTGTAAAGGACTGAGGACTTCTCCCCTGTCCCTTCAGTTAGCATCCTAAAAGGGGAAAATAGATTTGTTAAACTTTTTTCTGATTTCATGTGCAATAAGTTTTTTGTTTTGTTTTTGTTTGAAGAGATCAATATGGCGCTTGGCAAAAACCCCTCTGTTCTGGAGATCATCCTGGAATTGCCTTCTGGGAACATGGTAGCTCTGATCCTTACATAAAGCAACAGAGATGCATCCCAGCCTATTGCCTGCCATTGCAACTAGAAACATCTTTGCAGGTATATCTGAAAAAAAAAAAATAAATGTATTTTGTATTTCTGTACTGTCCTCTTATTTGTTCAGAGTTCCTTTTCTGATCACGTTTTATTTGATGTTCAGTTTGTATCTTTCTTATATGTGATTTTTATTTGTAATCAAATAAATACATCAAATTGTAATGATGTATTGATATTGAAACACTCACACATGCAGAGCAAATCTAAGGTTTTTAAACATACACACAGCAAGCTCAGCACTGTGAGTTTGCCAAACCTTTGCAGATCTGATGTTCAGAAAATAAATCTGAATACATAGAACTATGCAAAGGGTGTGACTTGTCATGTCATCTACAAATGACTTAAATTCAAGGTTATTTCTTTCTGTGCAGGATGGACAAGTTGGCTGGCATTGTCAGCATGTTATATAAATGTGCTAATCTGCATATGCAGCTATTTCATCTGTAGCTTCTCCTTTGCTTAGGTCTATAAACTTCAGGCTGCTCATAGCTAAAAAAAAAATTGCTTTCTAGTCACCATGAAGTTCTTCAGCCAGTTAGCAAGTATCTTCAACTTTCTAATGTGACAAAAATATATATCATACACACACCATAACCTAGAAACCAGATCACAAGGTACTGGACCAAGACCCACCCCATACATTTGAGAGGAAGGTTTCAGAAATCCATAATTTGTCTAACTAACACAATCACAATAAATCCTTTATGATTTACAAGGGAGCCGAAGTATGTTCATTCAGGCTGATTCTAGTGTTAAATATTTTCTATTTTGAAATTTTTGTTAAAAGCAGAAATTATGACTTCTTGGTTCAGAAGTGGTCAAAACAAGGCTCCCTGATGCACCGTGTAAACTAAAAATCAATTGCCAACATTTTTAGGATACATTTGCTTTACAAGTCTTACTGGGTTGCAATTGGTAGCCAAAGAATTAGTACTTTGTTTCCTGTTTGGATGAGTGCTAAATCTCCGCTGTGTCAGATGCTTTACATATAAATTTCTCCTGATACTGGTAACATGTTGCTTCAAATTTTCCAAGAACCAATGAAATACAACAAAATGATGCTTTTCAAAAGGAACACAAACTACAAATATGGCTCAAGGAAATTTATTTTAAAAATGCAGAATAAGAGGAACAAGAGTCTTCCTGGAACAAAATCCTGCTTTAACAATAAGTATCATAAGCTGCTTCAAAGAAAGATGCACAAAACTTGAAAAAAACAGACTTATGGAGAATGGTTTTAGAATCCTTTCTTATTTTCCACTGGGCTATTACTTAGCTTATGGCATGAATCTTTGACCATTAAATTTCCTTTTACAAAAAAAATAAAAAATAAATAAAAAATCTCTGCCTGGAGTGAGATGTTTAATGTGAACTTCTGTATACACTGTAGCTCTTGGGAGCTAGTTTGGCATGTTTACTATATGGATGCAAAAAGATTTCCTACTTTTTGTCTTATGGATTTTCCTCCTAAGTGCATGTACTGCAAAAGGAGAAATATGGTCTCTTTCATTGTTATTCATTGTCTCCTACACCATGGCTATTAATCTTTTTAATTACCAATTACAGATGAATTTGTTCTGATGATGTAAAGTTGAAAAAAATAAAAACATTGAGTGTTCACCAGAATTTTAAAATATTTAATTCTTTTTACTGCATTTATAAAATTTTACTTTTATTAGAATTCCTTAAAAAGCCACTTTCTCCTCTAAGGCAGCTAGATAACAAGCCCACAGTTTGCATTTCCCTATATAACAGCTCCTCTTGGAGAAAAACTTCTGGGGTCAATTTCATAACTGTTGTGATTTCATGGATTAAAAATTCCTTTAAGCATTTGGTTTTCAAAAAAAAAAAAACCTGACTGGGGACACAGAGGTAAAAGAAAACTGACATTGTAAGTAAATTGACATTTAGCTTGGGCAGAAGTTAATGAGCTCTGTCCTGTCAAAGTCTGATATTGCCCACGAGCTTTCTTAGAAGATGCTTCAACAAATAAATATGAACAATTTCTAGAAGGAAAAAAAAAAAAAAAAAAAAAAAAAGCTGGAAGTTCTATTAAAACCTATCTTCAGGCTCTGAGCATTGCTAATCATGCGATCGAGCTTTACTCCAACTGTGTGACCAGTGGCACAGAGGACATGAATACATCAACCCTCTGCTCTTTATACCTGTAAGCAACACTAAAAGCGGGGCCATTATAGATCTTGCAGAAGCTGACCGAATGGGAGATCTGACTGCCTCTTTGACATGAGTTCATTTGGGTTCGTTGCATCTATTTCCAGTGTGTTCAATAGGTGAAAATGTCACACGCCACTGTCCGTGCTTGAACACCTATGTTCCCTTCACAGAAAGGGAACTGTGCTACGTGTGAAGGACCAGGTTTTCTCCTATAGTTAGTCTCGGATGACAAATGTTCTATAGCTGTACCTGCTATAAAAATGGTTTCTAACAAACAAATGGACAAGAGATACAATCTTTATAGTAATATCATTAAAGAGACTGATTGCAGCTCAAGTCCTCCTCAATCTCTTTAGCAACACTGAAAGAACTATGCAATTCTCAAAGTCCCATTATTCAGAATAGCAATGCAGTAGAATAGGTCTTGAATGCCCTACAGAGCTGAATGGTCTTGAATGCCCCAGAGAGAAGGCTATTGATGCTTGAACTTTTGCACCCAAGGTTTCTTCACTCACTATTATTTGAACTCCTGCAAAAGGCTGATCTCATAAATATTAGATTCTCTGCAATATTAATAAGAGATGCTATGATCTGACAGAACTGTCAGTAGGGGATTGCTAACTGTGCCTTTGAAATAGGTCCCTGAAAATGAAATGACAACACTCATCAGCTGCCTACATACATTTAATGTGACAAGTAGCCACCTAAGCATGGCTACAAAATACGCATATTTTAACCCCATGGAAAAACCAGGAGCAGAGTCATACCTCACAGGAGCATTCCATTGATATTCAGGGCTGTCACAGATTTATTAAACTAATCCTTAGGAAAGAAGAAAATATCCCAGGTACTGGGATAAATAGCTCCTGATGAAAGTTTCCAGTTCTGATATATTTTAGGAATGGAGCTTCTAAAGCCCAGCTTCTGAAAGAGGAGAAGCTTTCCAGCAGAAAAAGAATGGGAAAGATTCTTTCAAGAGAGAAGCAAGTGTTTGTGACAACCTTCTCGAGTTGAAAAATGCATATGTTGGAATCTCTGATGAGTCTCTTTTGTTCTTCCTTAATGGAGAACCAACATGTCTCATGCTATTTTTTTCTTGGTATTGTTCCTTTTAAAGTGAAAAATGAATAAATATACAACATCTGGGTTGCAGAGTAACCATGTGGGGAAACCTTGGAAGTGCATATAGGAGGGCCCCAAGAGAATGCTCAACAGACAGAGCAGAGAAATCTGAAGAGAAAGTGACTGCAGGTGCTCTCCCTGAAGAGAAGGACTCCCACTGATTCATGTGGGCTAGTGAGGAGCCCGTCATTCCCGCCTCATCACAGCAGGGCTGGGTAAAGAGTCATCCTTGGCTAGTGCTGACAGGGGAGTGCAGGTACACGATGGATGTTCTCCAACAGACTGACTGCTAAACACACAACAATGCAGGCACTACATCCCCCTACTAACCAATTATTTGTGAATATAGTTTTACTTTAGACATATGTTACAGGGTTTTGTACCAGAGCTTGGAACAGCAATTCATTATGTGCTTTATTAGACCTGAAGTGCAGTTTCATGGCCAAATTGATTTAACGCTGATCTTGCCTTTTTCTTCCCCATCTGCAAGCTTGCATGCTCTCGTTCTTGGGCTGGCACCAGCATGGCACATTGGGCCCTGCAGCCAGCTCGGTCAGAAGGAAGATGAAGCTGAATGTTTATTTATTTTATTTTATTTTGCTTTGGGGCCAGATCAGTTTCCTGAACTGGATGATTTCTTGGCTGCACAAAACCTAGTGCTGGGAGAAGGGAGAGAATTAGATTGTGCTGCAGGCTCTCTCTGCACTTCTCAGCAGCACCACAGACGTAGATGGCCCAGACCTCTTTGAAGAGCATGCTGTGAAAGTACCATGTTCATAATGAAAGCTTCTTGAATATCCCTGACTCTCTGCTTAAGACCCAAGTGACGTGTTAGAATTGCACCAAGGTTATTACTGTTTCCTTTGCTCCATATCACCATTCTGCAAGCTTCACAACTGAATTAAAATGTAAATTATATATGGGTGAAGAAGAGAGAATGAACTTTAGCATACAGGTGATTAGAACATTTACTTACATCCATCTTTTAAAAGCCATAGTTTAGCTGTTTATTTTATTAGATCATCAATTCGAAAGTATCTTTATGCATAAACCGAGATGGGTTCTGAATGACCATTCACTATAAAATCAACAGGAATCTCTCAGCCATAACCAGCTACTGGATTGAGATGTAGGTAGGAAAATAATATTTGGAATTTAAACTCTGACAGAACTTTCATTCAGCTTGTTAGGTGTACACGTTAATTTCATGCATCAGAGCCATAAGATTAGGTTATATCTTTTTCCCTTGTTTTCAGTCATATGAGGAGGAAACAGGCTTTTAAATTCTTCTCCAATTGCTGTCTGCTTTTCTGGTCTAAATATCTGACTTAAAGGATCCGTTCCCCTCCCAGTAGCACCATAATAATGATTGTGATGGTAATGGGATTATCTAGTGTTGAATTCATTCAAATTGTTCAGTGACTCAAGAACTTCCTTAAGGCTTTTACTTTGTCAGCCAGGGAAGTGTTCTTCTTAAAACTAAATATGTTAAAAAAATAATAAATCACATGGCTTTGGGATAAAAATAGGGCAGAATTTCCTTTTTGATTCAAACGTATTCCTTCAGTGTCGTGAAGTAGTGAGTCAGTATGTGTATACAAGAATTAAGTTAACTGGCAGAAGTGGGTAGTAAAACATCGTACCATTCATTGTCCCTGCTGAATGGCAGATTCAGGAAAGGAAACACTGAAGACTGCAAAATGCAATAAGGCTGATACTACCTAGATATGCTGAGATCTGAGCTCCTCGCTACAAGGCCCACATCTACTCTCTGTACTGCCACGAGCATGATGTTGCCACTAGTCTTGGCCATGTCTTCTGACTGCCACCATAACACACAAAGAGTAAGGAGGGAAGGAAGTCCCTGCTGCTCTGCCCTTCCATATTCATCCACATCAAGTCCTTAAAAAAATCAGCCTGTTACTTTCCTTTTGGCCTGTTACTTTCCTTTTGCTTGTGCTGCTCCAGTGTTTTGAGGTTCATTTTAATTTTAACTGGGATCGTCCCTTGATCTGTGTTGTAAAACAGTCCCACAAGCAATGTTCCCATGTAGCTCAGGATGAAGGAGAACAATGGGCAGCAGGAGCTGCTTCGTATGAGCTCAGCACAAGTCCAGCTTCAGTGTGAAACTGTCACTATAAAAGTGCTTTATACCCACTCTGCTTTGACATTGATGGTTAGCGGATTCAGAATTCCTTCTGTTTTAACCAAAAAAATAAGGAAAGAAATTAACAAATAATAGGCTTTTTCTTCTTTTTTTCTGCACTTGATATTCTCAATTTTGCAAACCAGACAAAACTAATAAATAAATAAATAAATAAATAAGCTGTTCTTCTGTTTGTAGATAAAACCGCCCTGTATTGGGCTGGTTCTAGCAAAAGCACCCTATTCTTCTGCCTACTGCATCTTCTGGGTCAAAAGATGGTCTGATAACCAACAGACCACCAGCAATGAGACTGTGCTGAGCTGGCACTGGTGAGTCAACTCAGCCCTGGGCTGCCTGCTAGTTTACATGCACAGCCTTAAAAGCAGGACCTGAACCAAATCCTTTACAAGCACATTTACAATTAGTTATAGTCTCCCTGCACTGTTATCCATGCAGAACATAGCCTGAAATACTCTCATTATAGTTTAATCTAAACCAATTGGCTTTATAATTTATTGTTATTTCTGGTTTACAGAAGAGTAACTCTCAAAGTAAAATGAAGCCAATAACAAGCAAGTATCTATTCCAATGTTGCTTCATGGACTTTTAAACACTTCAACACTTTCATGTTTGGAGAATGCTTGCTTACATTTCAGCAAATCTATTTATTATTAAGTCTATTTGTTATGGACTTATATATATTATATATATATATATTATATTATTAAATCTATTTATTATTGTCTGACTATAAACTGTGAATTCATTTATGTCAATCAGATTTTTGTGATACACAGACCAGCATTAGAAGACAGTAAATATATATATATATATTAATTTTGGAGTTACAAGTTGATGGGAACAAAGTTGCAGAAATAGAATGTGTTTATATACATGCTATTTTTACTACTACTGAGAAAATACAAATTTTGTATTTTATTAGAAGCTAAAAGTTACCCTCATTTAGTTTAGCTGTGCCTAAGAGTCTCCGGATAGTTGCCAATATGTGCTAAAATGTTAAAAGGAAGAAAATACTGTAAAATGCCACTAGAAGGTAGTGCAGTCTAAGACTGGATACAAGGACTCTTGGGCTCAATTCCAGCCTTTAGGAATTTGCTGGGGATGATTTGCTTAATTTATGTGCAGACAGCCGTCATGAAGCATACACACCTTTTACACTCCCACATAAATGACAAAGCGTGTGAAATGATGCACCAGCCCACTGCACTGTATGTGGAGGGCAACACCTAGATGGGGGATTGGCAGCCTGAGCTTCTGCTCCCCCTGCCCAAGTACAAGCATCACACCAAGCTAAGCCAGCACATCCATGGGTACATCAACAGTCATTTGGAGGTCATGAAATCAGTCAATGAGCATGCAACCAAAAGTAATATAATCGCATGAAGAAAAGGAAGGAAACCTTTAGGATGAATTCCAGGAAAACTGTCTAAGGTCCACATTACTGTGAAACAGACTCCAGGAGAAAATACCAGGAAACCTCCATCAAGACTTAATTAAGAGGACAAAACAGCAGATTAAAAATAATAATAATAATAATAATAATAATAATAATTCCTTCATGCAGAAGGGAATAATTTTATGCAGAAGGGAATAACTTTATGCAGAAGGGAATAACTAATTAGAATAAATTTATTCTTCCCTCTGTTATTTGGCAGAGCCTAAGGAGGCCAGTATCCCCAGATGTGAGGCACTTCTCCCTGTGCCTGTTCGGGAGGTACTTGTAAGGAGGGTTAAGCCTAGAATATATATATATATATAAATATATAAATATATATATATATATATATATATATATGTAAGTTTCTGGGAGCAACCAAGGTGGCAGTGGGTAAAATGCTGCTGCTTCTGCTGAAGCCTGAAGAGGGGAAGGTGCTCATTGTTCCCAGGCACCTGCAGTGAGCAAGCAGTGGGTTGTTAGCAGAGGCAACCCTGGCCTGCAGCATGGAGGCAGCCTGCAGGGACAATGAGCAGCAGCAGGGTCACCTGCAAACCCCAGGCTGGGGAAGGGGGGAAGGAGGAGGAAGCACATCTTCAATTTATAAAGCTCGATTGCATGTCTCTAGGCACATATGCATATTCATAACGACTCTTTAAAAGATGATATGATAATGCAGGTAGTTCTAAACACCACTAATCCACAAAGATATGTGCCGACTAATGCCAGATAAACAGAGAAAACCAAGCAGCCTCTTCCTCCCCAGCAGATGTCCTTGAAATTCCCTCAACTGCTTAAACCCCATTCTAACAGTTTACCTTATCAACCCTGTCTCACAGTGCAAGGAAATGCATTTTTCAAACATTACTGACATGCCATAGAATAGAAATCTAAGGGGATAGTGTCAAATTCATATGGTTAGAAATAAATAGGGTAATCTTTATAGTGCTGTAGTCACTAAAACAGATGTGATACTTTTATCTGTGGCCACAAATATATACAGTTTATCAGTGCAATTACAGGAAGGGAGATTGTATTTATCTTTGCTTTCCTGTGGATTAGAAAAGAAGGAAATTATTTGTCTTCCAGAAGACTTGAGTGGAAATTGAAGACCTACCTGTGGTGATAAATAAACTGTATTTTTTAATTCTGAATTATCAAGAGGAATGGTATTCAAACAGCTATAAATTATATGATTAACCTATGCTAATAAAACACTTTTGAAAACAAATTCATATTTAGTTATTATTTTTTTAAATTAAGACAATATAAATGAACACATTTCTAGTGCTTACTAAAGCATACAGCCATTGCCTTCTCCAATATTCTGCTAACACTGTATACTTCAGCGAATGGCTTACAGCTGTGTGCCAGGGAAAGCAAGGAGACGTGTCCCTTACCAACAGAACAGCTGCAGTCAGCCAGTAACAACTTTGATATTGGAGGCTTGTTTTAGCCTCTGTCTTGAGAGCATTTCTCATTCCAGCAGAACCACTAGTCTTGCTGATAGCAGTTAGGGAAGATGTTCCACTCCCAGTTCCCCGCACATCAGAACAGTTGCTGCTAATCTCTACTTCTCTGAGTAGGTTGATCGTCTTCCACTAGAACACTTGCTGCTTTCTGGTAGCCAATATATCCTTTGCCATACCACATCTACCCTCCTCATTTAAAATATTCTGTCGGTGCATCACTTCCAAAGATTAAGTTATCTGCATTTCTTCCCCTCTTCCAAGTGGATGTATGTGGATAAAACTCAGAAGGGAGGAACTAAACTGTGAGATTCATCTTTCTGATAATGATAGCATGACTGAAGAGAAAGCCCAGTGAAATTAAAAAGAAAAAATATATCCTTTGTAAGTGATGATGGACTAATAATCTTGCTGTGCTTATAGAGAGAGGCAAAATATAGGGCTGCCATAGCAATCCCAAACCACAACGGTATGAATAGTTAAGAGCACAAAGTGAGGAAGGAAATGGTATTGCCAATTGACTTTCCTCCTTAGACTTACCCCACAGTGGGCACTAAGATGACACAGCAAGATCCAGGCTCTTGACTTTATTCCATGAAATATGAATGACAATTTTCCGATGAAGTTTGCTCACCAGCTCTTCCAAATGTGTGCTTATTCAAGTAACTTAAAGCCATTACAGTGTGTTTAAACCCAGAAAAACTGCCACTGAGTTTTTTACAATTGACTTCACCAGATAAAAATGCAGAAACCTGTTAAGAAAACCATGTGAAAGAAAAATTCTCCCAAGAACTTCCAGGAGAAATAGCAACAAATACCAAGTGTCTACACTGGAAATACTTCAGCAGGGATGCTGATGTTGGAAATCTCAGTATCTGCATGACATGCTCTTTTCTGCCACTCTAAGGTAAACAAAGTATTCAGACTGTTTGGTCACTTTCTTAAGTTTCCAGGCATCTGCTTTTATATGAGTTATAAAAGCACTGCCCATATGCTTTCAGATATCCTTTCAAAACTTTAATAATAGAAATGACATTTTAATTTATGGCATAATTTTAGAAAGCATGTTATTCCAACAGGTTTTAAAAGTGCTTTAAATAGCTTTTATTAAAGAACTTTTAGCCTCTTAAAAAGCTTTAAGAGTCACAAGCACCTCTGTGTAAATATTTTTCACTTTCATCTGTTTGCATTAGAAGAGTAATGTAAAGCTCAGTTTGGTGTGGCAACCTGCAAAACCTCAGCACACAAATAATGCATTTGTTTACCATTCTTGTTTCTGTAGTCAGTCATTTCAATGGCTTCACTGCTAATATGTGTATTGTAGGTTTTGTTGCCAATGCATTTAGGAGTCAGGTTGCAAAGACAAATGCTGTCTGTGAGGAACTTGCTATATTAAGGAGATATGTGTTCCTCAATAAACTGTTCATTTAAGAAGTTCTTAAAGCTGGAGTTACCCATGGATTCTGAACTCAGTCCCAGAGACTCCCTTCAGGATTTTCTGGCAACAACCTTCTTAAATAAACCTGAAATTCATGAGTATGCACACAGAGTTGCCTGGGGTCTGGACTCTAAAGAGTGACTCCTTTTGATGCCCAAGATTAGACAGCTTGGGACAAAACTTAAAAAAAAATCATCAAATTTCAAGGCATTCTGGTTTCCACTGATTTATAACAATTAAGTGTCCAGATTTTCAAGTAACTTTGCAAGGTCAAATGGTCTCAAGTTGATAATGGAATTTGGTTCTAAGTTTATCAGCTTAACTGCATAGGGTTTTAGAACAGGCCTCTGCAGAGGGAGCAGTGTCTATAGCACTGGGAAAATTGTAAAAATTTGTAAATTGGGACTTTTATGACAGCTACACACTGGAAAGGATTCGGGGTTTCATGTGTCATACATCATGGATCAGGCATTCTAGAGAGGCTTTTAAGCTAGGCAATGTGAAATTTGAATAAAACCATGTTATGCACTACTGATTTAGGAAATTCTTATACTATGGTTCTCCTACTATATCAGATCGGTGTGACTCAGGTCTATTGAGAAACTTATAATCTAGCTAATGGGACAAATGGATTTATGCAGAAAGATTGTTATGCTACCCTGGAAAGTTTTTTTGTAAGGGTAGCAGCACAGATTCATTCTTTTAGTTGCATTACTTTTAAGTGTCACAAGTTGATGCTATTGAACAAGTTTGCTCCTACACCAGTACATTAATCATTTCCTGGATATTCAAGACTCGTTTGCCCTTTGGGTACACTTGAGGGAAATATGACTGATGGCAATAAAACCACTTGCAGAAATGTGTTATTGCCAGCAGACAGTAACAGAGTTGCCTATCACCCCCAGGCATTTCCCTTGTATATCAAGACATTTGCAATCAGTCACTGACTGCTCTTGGGGAGCCTAAATACTTTCTGTATTCCTGGTGGAAGATGTCCTGCCATGCCAAGAAAACTCACTTTGACATGCACGCTAACAGGCCTCATTTTACACACTAACGGAGGAGGGGAGGTCAGAAGGAACCTCTGGAGATGATCCAGTGCAACCCCCTCACTCAAAGCAGGGTTGAACAGAGTAGGTTGCTCGGGACATTGTCCAGCCTCTGACAGGAATCACAACAGCAGCTCATTGTTTCTCCACAGAGTCTCTAGCTGGAAATCTTTATGGTGAGACTGCTTCACAACATCCCAGTGCTGGTCCAACACTGGGTTATGCCTCTGCAGAAGTCCCCTACAGGGACTAAGTGGGAAGAAAGCCCTAAATATACATGGAGGTAGCAAACGAGAGAAGATAATAAAGCAATCGCAAGTGAGACATTTCAGTGGCCTGTCCTGAAAATATGCACTGGAAGATGCCCAGTGGGATCACCTCACAAGAATGCATCTTATTGCTCTGATCATCGGAGGGCTAATCATGACTCCGTAAAACCTTTTTCCCCTCTACAGGAATTATGTGCTGTTCAGGCAGGGGTATCCACACATCATTGGTTTTATATTCCTCATTCGAGCTGACTACATCAATTCCTGCTGAACAAATCTCCAGCATGTCTCTCACTCTTCCTCTGTCCTCATACTGAAGGATTTTTTTTTTTTTTATTGTCATGTCTTATTTCATGTTTTTAAGTTTGTTTTGTCTTAATTGCCAGGGATTTCTGTGTAAATAGCTTCATTGTACCCTTCAGTTTGGGATGTGCAATTTTAAAAGTGATTTTTGTTATGTAAAAGCTAAATGTTGTATCAAACCTGCTATAGAATATATGTTTTAAGAGGTTAGAAGACTTGGCACTGCATGAGTTGCTACATACCCACACAAGACAAAACCCAGCAATGATAATAAAAACATTTAAAATTAAAATACATGTGACAGAGGAAGCATAAAAACGTAATTTTCATAAAGAAGGCCTGAAAAATTATACAAAGCCAGTTTATATCCATATGATCCATTCTAATTTGACAGAGCTTTCATATACCCATTCAAAAAAAAAAAAAAAAATCTTTTATGAAAAAAGTGTCCTTGTAGTAAACTTTCATGTTTTTGGACCAAATTACAAGCGGCTGTAGGTGAAAAAAGCTCCTTTAACTTCTATGCCTGAAGTATGAATTCAGCAGAGACACTAATGTATGTTATTTGAGACTAGAGCAAGAGACCACCCATTAGCCAGAATACAGCAGGAGAAATGCAGCGGACTGCACAGAGTGCTGCAGGCTCTGCAAGCGTTAATTGCACTGCGATGTCCAGAGCAGGTCAGATCAAAGCCCCACTTAGCTTCAGATTCTGCCTTCAGCTGGGAATGCCAAGTCTGCAAGAACAAGGCACATGTATCACAATACTTTTCCCAGCTTTCAGTGACCTGCAGCTCAGGAAGTTCCTAAGTCAGAAGTGATAGCTTTGGTTTTGACAGCCTGAGATGGATGTTTCTTCCATATTTTTTTTTCCTCATTCATTGATAACACTTTACATTTCCAAGGTAACTTCTAGCCAGTACTCAAAGTTACTTAGAATATTACATGAACCTTGGCTACTCTTACATACAGGTTTGTAAATGGGGGCACAACCGAGGTGAAAGATTACATTTTGTAACTATGATCACCTGGAACTCATACTGGTTGCAAATAGATGTAAAACAAAACAAAATTTTTATAATCAGTATGAATGAGGTGAGCAGAATTCAGGTTTCAGCCTCCATCACACCAAGCTGATAGAGCATTAGATACTGCTTAAAGTAACCAGCTGAATATAACTAAACTTGTTCATGAAAAATAATTTATTCCACGTATTTTTCAACTAATGGATGTCATTTAAAACCAAATTCAATCCCTGTCAGAGAGAGGTTACCGGATCCTCAGTGGATGTTGCCTACTACAGGAGTGAAGAATCATACCCTTTTGCTAAAAAGGAGTTCTGCAGTTCACCTCTGGTCTTCTTGAATATCTTTCCCACTGGTATTTAATCATATTTGAGCACACTTGAAATTAATATGCCTTGTTTATGATTAAAGTACTTTTTCAAATGGCAGCCTTTGTAAGCAATATATTAATATTAATTTCTAAACTTACTTCTAGATCAGTTAAGCTGCACCAACAAATTTGACACTAATGGTAGCAGAGCAATGAAATACATGTGCTGAATATTTTATAATGTTGATATAATATCTGAAAATTAACAAAAATGAGTTAACTTGTGGCTGGGTGCAGAAGTAGGCCACATCCTATATATTTTGACTCATTTTCCACTAATTAGAGCAGAGGGTATGCTTAGTTAGGCATATAATTAAGCAATAATACCCTCGTGATTCAGTAAGTACTACTGATGGTTTGCTAATTAATGACTTCATGAATTCTAACAGTAATTTTCTTATCACTTCAATCAATGAGTCATTGATCTTATAACAATATGAATGTACCTGAAGAGGTAACCATTACAAATTGCACCCATATAAACTTACTTGAAAAATAATAATTGTATTTTAATAAGGAAAAATTAGTGGGTTTTGTTTTGTTTTGTTTGTTTGTTTTTTGATATAGCATTTTCAACCATGTACAGCAGTACATACTTTCATCAATATATTTAAGTTAGTGAAAAGTAGCATGAAGGCAGACAATTGCAAAAGAAGAAAGAAAACATACTAAACTAAATTAATTCTTGTTGGATAGGGCCATCACACTCAAAGAGTATACAGATTTAAGAGGCCCATTACATCTACCAGATTCTCACCTTATCAACAAAAAAAGATGATATACTTTGCAGGACTCAGTCAGGTGAGTATGGATGTTTACTCCTCTCTGGAACTAAACTATCTTTCAGGTACTATGCAGAACTGAATTTCTTGGCAGTTGTCAGTAAGATAAGTATTTATAAAAGCTGTCCAAGATCATATAAAAATAGGAATAGTCAGTTAATCTCTCAGTGCTAACAGATCCTAATCCCTCCTGTACCTCAGAACAATGGGCAGTGAGCATTATAAGTTTTCCCAACAACAAGATCAAAATTAACACTGACAGTACAATTCCCTTTACAATTATTCCAGTAGCAGAAATAAATACAGGTCAGACTTCTCTCAGGATGAGATTCATGCACTTGATTTTGAACAATAATTTAGTTTCGGTTAATGAAGCCTGTAATTTTTAAATAGTACCCTTCTCCGCTACATTAAGTGGTGCAAAAAGTTTAATGCATGGTTAATTTTTAAAAGTTATAATGGTTCCAGAATATTTCATCATTGAATGATTCATTGGACAATGCCAGATTTAAATATCTGGCAAAGATTTCTTCTTATAAAGAATTGCACTCTACTGAACCCTGAACACAGCAGGCCAAAGATGACCATTAATTTTTTCTTCAGTTTCAGAGTGATTTGTCATTAAATATTAATCTCTACCCCAAAGCAACCAGAGCACGTGGCCTTAGGCAGTGAAGCAAAATAAGTGATCTTTGTGATTTTTTTCAAGACCTGGGCAGTCTTCAAGCATTGATAGGAAAGTAAGGAAAGTCTCTATTATCCTCTCTTGCCAGCCTTGGTAATGAAAACCACATTTTGTCCGACACAAAATTACCTCCCCAGCGTTTTTGTCATAATACACAGCCACAGAGTTCTCAGATGAGCAATGCAGTGAGCAAGGGCAGCATGTAAACAGGGGATTATGAAACCTATAAACCCTTTGTTCCCTTCTGCCAGGGCAACCCCAGGGAACCCCTCCACGCCTCCAAGAGAGCAATTGCTTCCTACTGCCACCGTTTAATTTGAAATCTTTCGATTTGCATTCTGTTTAAGCAGCTCAGAGCAGGCCTTTATCTTTCCACCCACGCAGCATCAATCCATCTCATGTACTTCCACCTAGGGAATTCTAACAACTCTCTTATCAGTTTTTGAACCAAAGGAATCCCTTCAAATCCCAAATGGATAAGCTATTTATTCCTCCAAGACAAGCCAAATAATTTGGGGATGAGGGATTTGGCATTTTTATTTTTTCCAGGGCACGAACTCTGGCTTCCTTTTGGGGCTTTCCCACCAAGCATTTCTCCACATTTTAAATTAACTCCATCCTATCCCTGGGCTGCACAACTTGGTGCTACCAACCATTGCATGAAAGAACAGAAACTGTTTTTAAATGTTTCTCCTGAGAAAGCAAATATACTGATTTTTTCCAGGGCTGTTGAAGGAATTGTTCTTTATGAAAAGGAGTAGTAGGCCATATTTCTAGTGGGATGTTTGTACCCCTAACAAGTTCTCTTCCTTGGAGAAACAAAGCCAAACCTTGGACCAGAAGAAAACAATGCCTGCTTCTTGAAGAGCCACATTCAAGCATGCAAGGCTGAATTGCTCCTAGCGGAGGAAGCAGCAGAGAACATCCTGTCCTGTACCGCATTCACTGCGTTGCTTCAGGTATGCAGCAAGGCAAACAGAGCCAGTTTCTGTCTTTGGATTCACAATATAAAACAAAGGCAGCAGAATTTCTCTTGCATGCTTAAGGGAAAGATAAACCACCGATGCAAAGTGTCTGAAACTGCTGGAGCTGTAAGTGTGGTGATGATGCACAGTTCATAAAGGCCATAGGTGAACTGAGCCATGAAGAGGAATTCCCTCATCTGTGTTTGAAAGATCACCTTATGTTCTGAAACAAAAGACTAGTTTTCTCTTAATATGCATAAGGGGGTAATGGTATAAATTTCATACATCCAGAGAGATATGTAATTCAGAAGGCCATTTCATAACCATATCAAAGACCAGCTACAGCTAGCAACATGCATAATGATGAAGAAAATGCCATGGTAAAGGTAGTGAGCTGAATTGCAAAGCACTATATTCCCTGCATTGAATGGAAAGAGGCAGGCTAAAAATTAAAAGGGAATTCAGCTGCTATGGTCCATTTATTCCTTCATCTTTCTGAGACTGCAAACTAGCCAGCCGCGTGCAGCACCAGCCCACTTCGTCACAGGACTCGAACAAATAAGAGCCAGCACAGTCCTAGCCGAGGAGCTGACCAGCAACTAACAGATTAAATGCTTCCCAGCTTGGTACCAGCTGTGTAAATAACCCACTCCTACCCGTAATTGTTTAAAAGGCAGTTTAAAGACCTTTTGGGTAATTGGTGTACTTGGTTCCAGAATCTACACAGCCTGTTGCTAATGAATTCCTTGTATTAGGAGTTAGATCCTGTGCGGTTTAGCTTGCTATAAAAGATAAATTATATCTCGTGTAAAGATCGCAGAGATAAACTGTTAGGTGGCCATATGTTGAGCTTCAGACTGTGCAAACTCCAGCAATGTTTCTACAAATTTTAGATTGGTTAAATTATCCAAAGAGAGGAGCATCATGAAATGATGTTTTCTTTCTTCTCCCTAAATCCAAATGGTAACAAACAACAAAAGTTGTTGCAGGAAATCGTAAAAAGCTGACAGTTTCAGCCAAATTAAGGGGAACATTTAACTACGGCCAAGGACAGTTAATTCTAAGGCCACATCGAAAAATCAGAAAAAGCTGCAACAAAAGTAACCATAATTATTTTTAAAGTGCCTCATTAATGTAGTGTTAAGCAGCAGAATATCGTAAGGAGGGGAGGGCGCAAGAATTAATAGTTTTATTGTAAAAATAAATCGTTCTGTCGTCCTTTTTGTATTTCTATCTAAGGCTTCCACTAGTAATTGAACTAGCTAAATGTATGCTTTGTTAGAGGAAAATGTGGCAAGGCCGTTAGCTCCCTTTTTATCTGACAGCTTAATAGAGTAAAGCTTGTATTATAAAAATGAACACTGCAAAGGAAAATTAAGTTGGAAGAGTTTATTAAGGATCACACCATGTTACTTTTTAAGGTAAGTCCTTTTTGAGTTCAATCAATGCTGCTGTTCCTCTGGGTTTTAATAGAATCCATATATTTTTGTATCACAAAAATGTGATAATGGTATTTCTCATACAGAGAACATTAAATTTATTACTGATATAAAATTAAATTGATAAATTATGATGTGCTTCTTTTGTAGTACATCTGATTTTGTAATGACTGGCATAAGAAAAAAGGCAATAGATACTACGTTCTTCCTCAGCGATCTTTTTTGTGTGTTATAGACACTGGATGTTATGATACTTTACTGTAAGGCTTTGTAAAGATGAACAAATGCATGGTAAGTGTTAGTTATTTTTCTGTAGTGATGCTGATTAGCACCATACTTTGATGATGTTGTAAGGAGGATGGTAATGCAGTTGGTTCTGGGCACACAGGAGACTACACAAGTCTAATGAAATCCATTCACAGAAATACTAACATAAACCACATGGACTGGATGGAAAATTCAATTGTGCTTGGCCTATCATTACACACATCTGTCCAGAATAAACCTGCTTCACTCAAACCCTGACCACTGAAGTCAAGCACTCAAGAATTTTCCCACCTGTTATAAAAAAAAAAAAAAAAAAAAAAAGGATTAAAAAAAACAGATACAGAGATACAGAGATGATGCTTTCTTTTGTGGTTGTTCTCCCCTTTTCAGGGTGAGGGGTATGACTGACATAGGGGGAAGTTGCAGTGATTCTCATTGTACCAATGTCAGCAGATAAAGAGCCGCAAGGTAAATACCTGCGCCTAATACGAGACAAAACAATTTGCCTTCTCCACTCAAAGACGTATCAATCATAAACATGCATAGAAAAGAGATACCAGCCCTGAATCAGAATATCTGCAGGTGCTAAAAGCTCTTTATAGATCCAAGTTAAATTCACCCACACCGATGAGAGATCAGCATCTTTGGTTGCAATGGGAGTTTTTTTATAAAACCTATAATATGGCTGTAGAGAAGAGGACCCCTCCCTTTCCTGGCACAAGGGTACGTTGATGGCCATTGGCTTCTTTCTGAAATTCAGCAAAAAAAGCAAGCCTAACAGCAATATACAAAGATTTAAAGCCAAATGAGCATACATTTTATTATTGATTCAATTTGCGTTTTAAATAAAGTACATCCTCTCTGCAAAGATACCAAAGGCCCATTCTCACTTCTAAACCTAATTTTCATTAATTTCCTGAATGCAATGCTAAATATTTTTAGCCTGATACTAAATCATTTGACATAAGTTGGTTTTAATTGAACCATCTTTACTTGCACCAGGACTAAAGGCATTGACAATGTTTTCAGTTTGACATTTATCTTAGATGTAATCTAGTAGGGCTAACAGGCTCCACAAATGCATTTAGGTCTTCCTTCAGTCCAATTGGGCACAACAAGTAAAAGCAATACACCAGAACAAATTCCAAAAGAGCTCTCAGGGAAAAAACTCTTCCTTATGCCATGTAATTAACAGTTTTCTTAGGCCAACAGCTAATAAAACCCCTTCACATGTGCTTTACTTCAAGTGAGCACGGATTGCTAATGGAGTCAATGGAATTACTTAGAGCCTAAAATACTGGTGCATGCTGAAGCAGTCTCCTAAATCAAGGCTTTCATGAGTTAGAAGTCTGTGCTTTAATACTCTGAGTCAAATTGAAGAGGGAGATTTTAGAGAGGTATATTTTTGCTTCCTCTTTTATGTAATGGGAAGTCCTTATGTCATCTAATTCAGCACTTCTTCCAAGAAGCAGGAGTTATTTATATGCTGTATTAAGAGCATTTTCCTCATTGGCTTTTGAATTTGTCATCTTCAATTTGGCTCAAAGTCTCCTGACTCTGTACTTGGACAAAGGTGTATCCTCTAGTAAATATGGTATCTACCATTGTCCCTGATTATTTCCCTGCTTTCTAGAATGTTTCCAGTCTTTTCAACATCCTTCAATCTGTGTCACCATATGCCTGCAAGCATTAATTGAAATGACATGAAATAACTGAAACAAAATTGAGCCAGAACACAGGAAATAGCACTTTTTATGTGTAAAGCATGGGGGATTTTCTGTGTATCCACTAACACAAAACAAGATTCTGTCCATCTTATCAGAAAAACAGCAGCCCCTGAAGCAAATGTCCTGTAACATATCCCTGTGGTGTTGGGTGAGTTCTGACTTTGAGGAGGAAATATTTTCTTAATGATTTGGAGGACAGGAGGGAGATCAGTCCTGCTTGACATACAGAATCTCACTCTTCTCTTAAATGGGAACAAGAAACATTTTCAGGTAACCATCCACAATTACCTTCCTATGTTGCATGGCTTATAAGCAGAGCAGATGTAACAAGACTCCTCTTTAAGGCAGCCCACCTACTGACTGATGTGAGTTATATCCTGCACGTTCACTGTTACTACTTCTAAATGTACATTGATAAGGTCTTCCCCATCCTGCCAATAAAAGTCACTGGCCACGTCCTCCATCACAGCAGAAATGTGGTAACTGCTGCCTCATCACACACACAATGGCTGGTCCTGTCCCCAAACAGCACAGCTGCACTCTGGCAAGTGGTTCTGGACAAGCAAAAGGCACTTGGATCACTGTTGATACAAATCAATGTCACTAATAAGTTATCCATCACAATTGCACACTATGGAAACTGAAAGAGATGATTGAAGTGTGGTTACCAAATCAGACACTTCCAGTATGCTTGGATTGAACTATCCCACGCAACTTCCAATAACTTTGTCTCAGCACAACTTGCAGTTCTGGAAAGTGTTTATTCTTCCACAGAAGAATGTTAAAAGAGATTTTTCCATCTCCTTGTTAGAAATGTGGGACTGATCCTCATGAAATCCAGTTTCTATTCTAAAGTTACGAGAAATCTGTCAGGAGCCTTTCTCCCAGCATGTGCTCTAAGCTTTGGGTTATTCTCTCTGCCTCACATTTGTAGATAACCCCTTTCAACTAATCAAGACCACAATGACCCCTTCCACTTTCAATTTGCTACATAACTTTACACGTTTCTAACTTGTCTTTTTCAGCTCAGCTTGTTTCACCGTTTCATCTTCAACACTTGTGAAAGACGAAGGTAAAATCAAAGTCAGGTGGAGGAAGAGAAGCCCAGTGTCACTGTTAGGAGTTTAGCCCTGCCAGGTACCAACCACTCAGGATCTGCTCCACATCTCGCAGAGGCATAGCTCCGCGTTCTTTGACTTCGCCCATACGTTGTTATTTTTAGACTTGTTACAGCCTGTCTGCTGCAGTGTCACGATGATGCAGTCTCTGAAGGCTCTCTCATCTCTTCCTACCCTAACACAATAGCACTATCAAGAAAAGAATCATTTTTAATCATCCTTTGATTCTAAGCTGTCTTTTCCATTGCTAACAATGTTTCTTATTTCTCTGACTAGAGCAAAATAAAATTATATATATACACACATATCAACAACCACACAGACAACTGTTTTCACAGACAATCATTTGTGTTCCGTATTCATCACTGACAAGAATTTTTACTTGGTAATCTCCAATTTTATCGAAATACTAAATTACAACTGCAATGACCTCATTGATTTCAAGGTGTTCTTTTTCCCTGAAGAGATGCTTTGCTTTCAATAAGCCACAAAAATTCATGTATTTCAGAACCAAATATAACGATTGATATGTTCCTTGCAATTGGAGCTCTGTAGTTTACTCCATGCCATCTGAATAGTGATTAACATAATAATTAGATTTTTCATAAAGCTTTGATTATCCCAAAGGAACTGCAGATATTCATGTGAATATAAACTATTCAATTATCTCTTAAACAAAGGGCAAAACTTGCAAGTAGTTGTATTTGACCAGCTGATTTAATTGGACAAATTAAAAAGTTTACAGTTACACAACTTTTTTAAAACATCCCTTCCTCAGACAAGTTCCTGGGTACATAAGACTCATTTTTCCCACTTTGTCATTTGATCTATTAAAAGATTTTACCTCATCCTAACACTCTTTTTCTTCCTGTATTGTTAAACAAACAAGATGTCTAATACTGTCTCGAAATAAAAGCTTAAACTGACAACTAGACTGCAGAGTCTTCAAAGTGGATTTTCTATGTCTCTATTTTATGTGATCACTCTGTCTTTAGAAAGACTTCTAAAAAATGCATGATGATGTAAGGAATTGTAGGGAAACTATTAACAGCATAAAGCCAGATTGCAGAGGAGCAACGTGACTGCTAGTCTGCACAGCTCTTGAAAGGGAGGGGTTTATTCAGTTCTATGAAGAGTTCTGGAAATCCAGGATTTCAGAGAGATTACAGAAATCCTCCCAAGACAGATTTTAGGGGATAAGGGCAGACAGCCTCCCCAGAGCCTCATCATTTGCAGTGATGTAATCCTCACACAGGATTTGGAAATGTACTCATCTTCATTGTTTGATAGACGGGGTGAAAGTTAAACACCTAAAACAAAAACATCGGGGAAAAAAGGTCTTGTGCATATATTGACATTGCAGCTTTAAAGACATGACAAGTGAGAAGGCTGCCATGTTGATCTAACTATTCATAATCAACTATTCAATAGCTACTATAACAATGCAGACATCTGCAATTAATTTATGTTTCAAGAGTCAAAGAAACAAAAATGATATCCCTGGAATAAAATACACAGGAAATCCTTGTATTGCAAGTAGAAAAACAACCTAAACTCATGCTTTATGGAGAAAATGAATTAGAAGAACAGCTCTATTTGGGAATACGAAGTTTAGTGCTTTATTCCTATATATATATATATACTTTAAGTGGCAAATTTTAGCCATCTCTGTTAATGCTCCATCACTGTTAATGTCCATCAATATTCTTCATGACACAGTATGGACTGAAAAATTAAACATAATTCTAATAAAATTGGTGGTGTCCCAGTGAGATCAAGAGCAAAGCCCTCCGAGGTCTACTTTCATTTCTTATCCTAACATGGAACACTGGAAAAAAGCTAAGAGTACACTGAAGAAACATGGCGGATACAGGTGGAAACACAAGAATGAGATTAAGTAAAGTCAAAAAAAAAAAAAAACTATGATTCATCATATAGCAAACCATGTCAAATATAAAGCTCAGTGGAATAGATGCAGAGGAAACTACACCAGTGAAAGAAATGCAAGAGCATAAAAAGGCATCAAATCAGATGCAAAGCTCAGCTGAACAACAGCTGTAAATATTGAAAGAATGTAGGGCTATTTAGTGGTTTTCCAATCGCATCACTCCCCCCTCTCTCCAGCCTGCTGTAAGCACTCACTTTCATTATCATTACCATTATTCATTATCACAGAGGTGCTGAAAGATTGTAAGCACTTCAGGAAAGAAAAATATATCAGGGACCTGAAGGAATTGATTCATGTGCAATAAAGTGATATTGATAGGAAGAAGGCTTTTAATGATTGAAAGCAAACACCAAAGAGAATAAATCATTATTTACTATGATGCACAAAACAACATGAACAAGTTAATGTACATATAGCCTACAGAGAACCTCCACTACCTTCACTATGTCTATTCCCCTTAAAAAATTGTAGAAATTATTATTTGGGATACCTGGAAAGCAGACTAGGGGACTGGCATGGAGAACTGCAGGATGCAACCAGAGCAGAAAAAACACGTGGCATTAAAGAAAAAAAAAAAAAAAAAAAAAAAAAAAAAAAAAAGGATTTTAATTTTTTCCAGGTTTCTTTCTTACATTCTTCTTAGTTTCTACTAGTTTAATGAAGACCCCATTTAATTATCAATTACTACATCTCTTAATCTGTGCAACCATAAATTTTTTTTTGCCTAACAGTGTCTATAAAATGATGACTGGTTGCTGTTTGATTGATTGATTTCTGCTTCTGCTGGAGCTTTAAATCAAATATTTACAAAAAAATAAATGTGTCCGAAGTTACACCAACAGCAGTTTGGTATTCCTATACCCTAACAAATTAGAAAAGAGCTGCAGAAAGATGTTTTGAAGAACAGTTTCTAACTCTATTCCTTTTCATTTTTTATAAAGTTGGCTTAATCTCTCGCTCAAAAATTAATGTCTTTGGACTATAAATTAACAACTAATAAAATAAAATAAAAAATTAAATTACTAGAAGATATTGGCTTTATTTCTTTCCAGCAGAAGGTTTGTTTTCATTTACTTGAAGGTCTCTTCAACATGTTTTTCATGTGAGCCATAGAACTGTCCTCTGGTACATTAGTTACAGTAAATTCACCTGGGCTCCTTATTTGACCAGAATTTTGGTACTGACCCATCTCTGCATAGTTAGACATGCCTTCATGCCAGAAGACCCTACAGTAGTTTCTTGGGTTCCTTTCAGCTTTCTCTTGCACCTCTAGTCCAGGGTAGCCCATGCTCCGTATAGCATGCCTATCGACAGCAGCGAGGAGATGCAGTAAATGCCATGTTGCCTAAATGAGAGGCGGCTGGATGTACTAGCCTGGGCTTACCATCAAGTGCATCACTGCTTATTACCCAGCTGCTGTTCTCCAGAGAGCAGAGACAGTGCAATAGGCGATCCGTTCCATTAGCGAAACACTGAGCCAGGGAGCATTAAGGGGAGATCCCAAAAAGTCAGGCAGGAGTGCATGAGATGCTTGCCTGCCTCAACCACTCCCACCATCAGCAAACTGCAACAAGCAAGCAGAGGGGGCTGCACCACAGGCTCAGGCTGCTCCAGCCAGCAGCCCTACGCCAAACGTGCAACCAAGGGCTGCCACATGTCCCCTGGGAGCACAGTGCCACTTGCTCTTCCCAGGTGGGTGGCCAAGCACTGAGCTTCACTGTCCCCTTGATGCTGCAGGAGGGGGCTGCTGGCACACCTCACTCAGTGGTCTGCACCAAGCTTCATGACAGCTTGACCCTGAACACAGGGCAAAAGAGCTGTCAGCAGCTCTCCTGGGGAAAAAAGCAAACAAACAAAAAAAAAACCTACCACCTTCTTGGAGGTGAATGTGGCATTTCCTATTATCTGCAGCTATAGGCTATTCAGAAAGTATACAAAGCACTGACTGGTGTTTTCGTACTGGTTCCTCTTCACTGCTTTGCAAAATCAGACAGATGGTATTTAAATTGATTTTTTAAAACATAAATAGAAGAGACTCAGTCATTTTCTTGTTGCTGTTCAGTGTTTATGTTTTAAAGAGATTAGGATTTTAGGTTCGATGTAGCTTGCACTTGAAATTGAATCCTATTTCTATATATGATTAAGTTATTTAATAAATTTTCCACAGCACCCAGATCTCTCTGCTTTGTTCTAAAACACTCCCAACTCTGTTTTCTACAAAAATTAGCTCAACCTCCTGCCCTGCCATCTATTGTCCTCACACTTTCATTAAAAATTGAATTTGGTTTTAATGCCCAAAAGAATTTGTTTTGTATCTCATCTCGTTAATCAAAAAAAAAGCAAAACAACAACAACAACAACAAAAAAAAAAACACTGTGATGACTTGGGAATCCCTGCCCCCCAAAAAAAAAAAACAAAAAAAAACTAGCTTCAGTGAGCTGGCAAAGCTGATGCTGTAGTAATTTCTAGCAGCCAAGACTTGACAGCTCCCACTTCAGAGCCATCGGCTGTGACGAAGCATGTGATTTTGGTTAATTCTCTGTTATGCCTGGGACTTGTGACTAGCAATAGCTGTCAATCAAACACTACAGATAAGGGGTAGGGATTTGCCCGATGAAGCTTCGGACACATTTGTCTCTCCTGCCTTTTGTTTGTTGTTTTGTGGTGTTCTGTGGTTGTGATTCATCCATGAATCCTTGAGGAAGAATTAGCAGAGGAAAAAGAGAACGCATGAAGACAGGAGAGAACAGCTGGACTACAGCTTGCTTTCAGAGCACAGAGGGTGAACAAGAAACATTCTTCCCTACAGGCTCCAGTGGGAAACAACACACACTAGTGGAGCCTGAAGTAGCTGGATTACAGGTGAGACTTCATGGGCTAAACAATACTTGTAAAAAGCACATATCCTTAACAAGAGACAGAAACAAGCTACCCTTTTATCCCTTCTTGTGGAACTAGACTGACAGCCACAAGAGAGCTTTCTTCACTGTGAAATTAAATGGGATGCTATGTGGAGAAAATCATTAACGTAATGCAAAGAAATAGACTATTCTACAATTAACCCAAATTAAAAGCCCAGTGGAATTTCCTGGAGAAAAAATACCAATAAAAAATATAAATAAATAAAATAAAAATAAAGATGCCACATCTTTGCCTTTTGATGCTTGATTTTAAATACAGTCGTGATGTCTTTCTACTTCATATAGAGGTAATTAATCGTTCGTTTTCCTGATGAGCCTAGAGCTACTCAACTTCCTATAATTCTTCTATTGACAAAAGTTTTTTTGTTTTTTTTTTTTTTTTTTGAAAGATCAGAAACAGCTGAATGCAGCAAAATATTGCAGAGAAATTAAAATGGCTACAGTGGTGTTTGTTTAGGGGCCACAGTCAAAGTGAATCAAATATCTGATGTGCACAGTTGCCTGAGTCAGACTGAGGATGGATTTGAGAAGTTCTCATGCTTATGCAGTTGTCCAAAACCCCCTTGTCTCTCCTTGACGTGTTATTGACATTATATTCACTGCAAAAATAGAACAAGAGCTGGTGATCCATATTACAGTTGTGATCATAATCTTTCTGATAAATTGACATATGCCTTAGTCCTCAGCCAGCTGTGTTCCCACTTGCATACTTAGAGTCCTCAAAACTGACCATGAGATCACTGGGAAGAGGGCACATTGCCATACAGAAGCCTGTTGTACTCCATTTAGACCACTACAGTCTAGATTGTCTGTATGGGCTGGGTACTCAGGGGATAGGATGGATTTTGCCCTCCTGTTTAGCCTCCCACAGTTTACCCAGTATTGCGGTCATCAGTGATTCCCCCATCCACAGCAGGGGCTTGAAGGGAGAAACAGAAGTGGCAACCCTCACTTGCCAGCCAAGGAAAAGAAGAACCTTCCCAGCACTGAATTGCACAGACAAACCCCTTCATTTCTGCCTGAAGGAAGCTTCCTTTTTCTTCCCCTTCACCTGCATCTCAAGAACCTGGATGATGGAGGCCTGAAAATACTCCCACAGATGGTTGTTGCAACTGCATTTGAAAGAGCTTGAGAAGATTAATGTGAGAGATTGCAGATCAAAAATAAATAAATAAAATAAAATAAAGCAAACAAACATGTCAGAGAAGATTCATAGTTTGAACTGATATTTGCTTTATTTTCAAGGAATTATTCACACTGTCCTTGTCAAACTCACAGTACAGTTTACTTTTAGGAAGTAATGGTTCTACTAATACTATAATTTGTATCATAGTAGTTCAAGCCCTCACTCCCATTAAACTGAATAAAAGATGGTCCCAGCCCCTAACATCATACAGTCGAAACATTTATTTCTATCACCAAGCCCTTGGGAGCCTTGTCATCATAGGAACTTGTTATCATAGCCTCTTTATCATAGGAAGCGCTATCACAGAAAAGCGATCTTTCCAAGTTTGCTACTAGCTCCTTCCTCTCCTCCAGTGCTACTATTTTTAAGCTATTATTTTGAAAAAAAAAAAAAAAAAAAGAAAAAAAAAGAAAAAAAAAACACGTACAGTTTGAAAAATCTTTGGAAGCTAATAATCATGAGCCTATGTGGGCACATTTCTCACCTAACCCTCTTTCGAGAAAGGTCTTCTTCTTTTAATCTTTTTCTTGTTTGGAGGATCCAGCATGAGCAGTAATCTCAGTCCTTGTCACTAGCATCTTATGCTTACAGAAACCTAATATCAACCATCCCATACCTTCCAATGACCACAAGGAGGTCACCAAGACAACAGAGCCAGGTTCTTTACGGTGTTCCAAGGTAGGAGGACAAGAATGGATATAAGTCAAAACAAGCCAGGCTTAAACAGGATATGAAGAAAAGCTTTTTCATGACCAGGACAGTCAAGCAGTAGAACAAGTTGCTCAGAGAGGAGGTGTGATCTCCATCTTTCCAGGTTTTTCAAGATGCCATAAAACCCTGAGTAACCTGGTCTGACCTCATAGCAGACCCTGCTCAGAGCAAGAGGTTGGATAAGAGACTACCTGAAGTCTCTCCTATCCTGAATTATCCTGTGATCCTACTGTTTATTCACTACACACCTTTTTAACTGAAGCTTTTGCCAAACTTTCTTACCTCCAGACACATCAGACCCTAAACACGTTTTCAGCATTTTGATTAAAGGTACCAAGACCTTTTCAAATAGTTACTGAAATAACATTTCAAAACAAATAGAAATAACTTCTTTTATAATGATTTGGAATGCAGGTGTTTTTGTTTTCTGTTATCATTCCTAGATAGAAAAAAAAATGACCCTCAAAGGCTAATGTTTTCCTGAAATAAATTATGGTACTTTGGGAGTTAAATATATCTACTCACAGCTATTTGATACATAAATGGACTAAATTATAGACAGAATTTTTAAAATAGAGAGGATCACTTACTGCCAAATGAAATGTAGGAACACAGAGGGAAGCAAAACAGAAAATCAAGAGCAATAATAGTCCAGGCTTTTTTCACACACAGCTAGAAGAAGCACTGCCCATCACTAGGCAACACTTTCAATTAATTTGCTTCAAGGAGAGTGAGGAAGACAGCCACGGAGAGTCATATTATGCAAAATGGTTTTTCAGCAAGGTGGTTGCCCTCTGTTTGTTCAGCAGGTTCCAGACTGGCTCAAGATGCATGATGTAGAAGCGTTCTCTAAGGCAGGTATATAATATACAAATGTCTCCTCCCATGGGACTACATGATCAGATGTCTCCTCCTGAGCTACATGATCAGACGTTTTCCTAACTAACATAAAATGATCAGAAAAAAAAATCCACTCTGGAAGCAAGCAGTAGTCGCAGTGTGACTGCATAGCTCAGAAAAAATATGTTATCATTAACTTAACAAGAAATAGTTTCCCATAAACTAAAGTTAGAGCTAACCTCTCGGTAAAACAGAACATCTTTTATCTAAAAAATTACAGCACAAAACACACAAAATCAGTAGAGTGCTAATTATATGCATTAACCGGAGTTTCTTATAAACATATTTTAACGCTATCCCCCTTCCCCCCCCACAATGAGAAATTCCATTAACAGCATTATTAGCTCTCCTTTAAATAGCTAATTATACCTAACTCCAGTGATAATGTCTAATTACTGGTTTATTCAGTCTGAGTGGTTTATAACATGATGAGAAATTACTCAGATGAAATTAGATCAAAGGGTAACATAAATGTTATTTGCATTTCAAACTGCCTTCGTAGGCAGAGGTGGAGCTGGAGGGGTTGAGGAAGGGAAACAGCAGCACGAAGGCACAGCTACATTTCCACAAGCATCCAGCATCTGTTCCCTTCAGTCTCCTTCCTCCACACCCACGTATGTGTGTGCTGCATATCTCAGAGAAACGTGCCAGACCAAAGTGGTACGAGTGCTTACCAGGGTTTCATAACGGATGCAATTATTCTCATTGCCTTTGGAAGATCACAAGATGAAACCTGAAGTAAAATGCTGCAGCTCCATTAAACCAAGCCAGTCCTGCAGTTTTCAAGGGCCTCTGTAGTGTAACCATAATAAAAATTTGCTTTTTGAAACGGGTGTACAACAGATGGATAATAAGTTTTACCTCATTATCTCACAGCAAGATGATGTGGATTTTTTATTTTTTTTTTCCCCTATAAAAATAAAAAAGGAACAATTAGCACTCCTAGAAACTTAAATTGTTTCTCAGTCTATATGGGAGCTGATGTCAGGATAAGGTTGGAATAGTATGGAAATATCAGAATATGTCAGAATATTGGTGGAGAGAAGTTGAATAGGGCACTGAAATAAGAAGTCTCAAGAGCCTTAATATAAAATAGGGTGGCGGTGGGGGAAAGCATTCCTCAGAAAGCTCTCTTCCATCAGTACTTTCTTGCATTTTCTCATTTGTGGTCATAAAGAATGAGTGACAAATTTTCCTTTTTACACTTACCAAAGTTGTATAAAAAGCATCTTAAAGTAACTTCAATGCAAACTTATTATTTTTCTGTCCTAGTTGGAAGGGTAACACAAACATAGCCAGATTGTTCATTATTTCAGAGTGGGATACAACGCTCATCCCACATCTTCATGTCACTGAGAAGATTTCAGCAAAATTCTGTGCTTCTTTCTTTTTTTAAGCCAGGTAGGTGAAAAAGTGGTTTACCTTAGCTCAGAAAGACAACACTCAGTCTTTTGCAAAGACACCTGTTTACTTCAGCAGCAGGATGTTTAATGCAAACGCTCGTTACACCAGATTGCTCTTACATACAAAGACTGACTCGAGGACCAACTCCATTCTAGTCAAGACTGATAACATCTTGGGGACAATTGCTTATGTGAGTAGTATCTCTCTTGTTCGTGATTTAAAACAGGGGAGACATTAGATGATAGTTTAAGAACATTTTGCTCATCTCATTCTTTGAGAGAGTTTACAACATCCTCTTCCTTTGTGCCTGTCCTTTCAGAGATGCACAAGTATAAACTATTTTTCAGTGACTGGTCAGAAGCAGGGGAGTTGAACTTCATGCATCAGAGCATCAAATTAACAGAGGCAGGTCATGAATTATACAGATAGTTTGTCATTCACTTCCTGTACACTGTACAGCTAATTAAGAGCTGTACTTTTCATATGAATTCTGTAATCACCCTGACATATGCTAACCAAGCATCCCATCTCTGGCTAGCATTATGCTCCATTATAGAGTGAAAGTTAATGGCGGTCTGTGGTTCTGACATTACTCTGAACCATAAAATACTAATAGCTGAAACTCCTTGTTCTTGGTGGTCCTCTTCTGTGACCTCCTGCTTACCTTTGTTAAAAACATACAACCTCCTCCACTGGAAAGAACAAGCCCATCTGAAAGACAGTTCCACCTCATAGTCTCATGAAAAAGAATCCCTCTGCTTATTAAAAAAAAAAATAAAAAAATGCAGAGAAGTGACAGAAACAAAGTTGAGACCTTGGACCATCCTCCATGTCTGAGCATCTCACAGGTATGTTTGCTACAGACAGGAGGCACAGAGCAGTTATAAACACAAACTGAACATGTTGACAGAGTGACCCATTGCACCCTACCAGCATCAGTCATTGATTATTGATTAATACTCTCTTGCACAAACACAGCCACCCTCTCAAGACAGAGGACCGAAACACTGAAGTACCATATAGCATTGGATAAGCAGGATTTAGGCTGGACCACTTTTTTCAAAATACATGCCTCATCAATAACACACATCAGGACAATTTTTGCTTTAATTTTTCAGAACTGATTACATTAACTACTGAGGAATGAAAAGTTTACATTCCCTCTTCTACAGTCATTACTTCTCCGTTAAAAAGATTGTTATTACTATAACAAAACCAAATTTAACTTTGTTCTATACATGAATGATGCACTGCAGGATCCCATCTGCAAAATGTCACATGGGACTAGATTTCATCTTAATTCATGAGCTATAAGCACCCACCTTAAGATATAATCAATTTAAATACAGTAATGGAGGAAAAATAATGTGCGTGTGTTCATTCTTTCTGGGATCTCTACAAGTATTATATGAATGTTAAAAAAAGTACAGAACCAAGTTACTCAACAAGATTTTACTGGACAGCTACTGAATGTAGAAACAACATCTAAAACTGGGTTTTATTTTTATTTTATTTTTATTTTTTTGCCCAGTTGTCTTTAGCATAAATCCATTGAACTGATCCTCTGTAATTGTACCCATTCCTCCCACCGAACGGTAACCGCCCACATAGAAGAGGGGTAGACATAAAGAACTCACACTCTCACAACCTCTACTTATCCAGATAAATGAGTCAGCCTGGAAAAGATTATAGACAAAGACTGGAACTGGTTTTTGCTAGCACATACTGTACCTTTTTCATATCTACAACTCAGAAAAAGAAACCAAGGCATCTAAGCACATAAATTACACCAGTTATGTCTTAATCTCCCTTTTTAAAACTTACTTTAAAACTAAGTCAGTTTTATCTCAGTATCTTTTTCCCCCTTTAGCATGAATCAGTCACTTTAATAGAACACAGAAGAAGAAAAAGAGAAAAAGGCAAGGTGAGGAGATGGAGATGTATGTATCTCATTTGACCTTCTTGACAAAGACAAGGCAGAATCCATTAAGCATTTATATAAAATATTCCTTATTCTTTTTACAGCTCTTTCCCATCTCTCAAATTTTGTGAGAAAGAAAATTTGCTGCTCTCTCATAAATCATTCTCTCTCCCTGACGTGCTATGACCTATGCTCCACTGTGACTTTCAGTAATGATCTCCATTCTATTGGAGCAGAGACTTGGGGACAGAGGGAAGAAAGCACACATTTTTGCCACATAATCTCCAAAGCTACGTCAAATGATTCTAATGATTTTAAACTTTCATGATTCTTCACTGTTTTCTGGCTTTCCCTAGGTGTGGCCACCCAATCCTCCTCCTCTTTGACAAGTTATGACTATGAGCTTGATTTCTTACATAAAGGTATAAAAACAGATCCAGGAATATTTTGCTAAGCGCTGCACACACCACTGTATTGGTATCAGAGTGTATTGGAGATATCACCTTGGCATGTCATTCCTACTGAATTTACATGAAAGCATTCTACCACAAATGTAAATATCTCTTGTGTATCAGTAAAGATGGGACAAATATCAAAAGATCTCCATATTCTGGTATTTCTGGTTGTTTACTGTCACTTCTGCCTGCACAGTTTTCCCACAGATGCATGAAAAGATGCCAAAGAAGGTGTCAGGTGTCAAAGAAAGATGAAGGCTGTTTGATACCTAGCATTATTTACAAGGTGAAAGACAGACATTAGATAATTGTCACATGACAGAGCAATTAGGATTTTCAAAGAAGCCTAAGGGAACTGCTGTCCACCATCCACTGAATTTCAAATGAAACTGGATTTTTTTTATTTTCTTTGTTAAAAAATATTTGAAGAAAAAAGGTGAAGTTTTCAATAAATGTTTTAAGCACAAAAAGAAACAAACGTGCTTCTGTAGTCAATGGCTAGCCCTGAGTGCTATTGTTAAGCAAATAAATGTAAGCAAAAGAGGAACTGGTTCAAACAGAACAGCCACAAGGTTCTGCATTATTTAGGATCTACTAATCTTTAATAAGGGAATTTCTTAAATACAAAACTTCCAAATTTTGGGAGCTGACTGTAGTCTTTTTTCTCCTTCATATATCATGAAGGATACTAACAGTCTCCTCTCTATGTGCATAATTTATCTTAAACAGACAAGTCCTTGTACAATACAGAAGCAACAACAACTCTGATTAATGCCTCTGTCACCCCATGCATTGATTGGTATTCCTCTAGTTGTTGGTCTCCCTAGGAAAACTCTTCAGAAGATGCAATTACTTCGAAGTGCTATGTCCCATGTAGCAATTACACCTACAGGGCATACATACCTCACTTTTCTGTATTTGAGGAGAGCTCTGCCTATCACAGAGTTACACTGCTAATTGAATAGGCGAATCCCAACCACTCAGCAGCCAGTGTGAAAATCCACATCCAAGCAAAGATGCCAGCTTGTGGCAACGTATGGCACAGCCCCTTCGTAAAATGAAGGTATTGCTTGTTTTCAGATCATACACACAAGAGCTTTAGGACAAGCACCCAACTTTTATTGTGTCCATAAAACTTTCCATAGTGTGATTTCAAGTGATGTTTAAATCCACAGTCCTTACTGGAATACAAGCAACAGCCCATCATGAACACTAGTAGTGAAAGAAAGCACCTTGAGTGTGCATTTATGAGACTGACAATCAACTTTATGTGCTGCAGTGCCATACAGTCAGAGCTAGCCCTCCTGCCCAAAAGGTATCAGTGCTGTTCTACCTAGTCATTGAGAGCCATTAGCTAAGGCGCATCCCCATGCTAGGGAGAGTCTTATTCTGGGACCTTAAACAAATCACCTGCTCTCACTCCTCTGTGCCTAAGTTCTCAAGTGTATCATGGAGATAAAACTCACTCCAGCTCACAGAAACATCATGCAAGTTAACTTTTCCAAAATGCAGTGAAAGCTTCCAATACACTGCTAGGTTTCTTTAGAAATACAGTCTCATGGCTATTGCTGTTTAGGAATGGGTGAGGTTTCTTTTGGCTGTTTGCTCACTCATAAGGGGAAAAAAAAAGTCTTGATGAATTATAAACACGTTACTATTCACCTCAGTTACTGCCTTGTCTCTCTTCTGTTGACCGCTCCTCATTACTCAACTTCCATCAGCAAACATAATCGCCTATCACTGCTCCTTGGCACTGCAATGAGCCACCTACCCCTTCCATTTATTTTTTGGAGGCTGTCAGTTTTGATTCCTTGCCTCAAAATGTCATCTTTATCTTTGGTGTTATGCCATTCTTACTTCACAGGGAACTTAAACACACCGTTCAGGAAAGCATGCTTCATTGTGAAATAAACAGCCGTTATTTTATGTCACAGTCTTGCTCTCACAGGAGTGATGATTAATCCAGACTCCAACTTAGGGGCAAGTATCTACCAGTTTATCAACAGAACCAGCTCACAAGGCACATAGCATGATGCACCTAAGGCTGAAAACAAAACTGGCACACAAGACACGTTGTCCCAGAGCCCATAGCCTTCATGTTTACACATGACTGTGCAAACTGCTGTTGTAGTTGGTTTGCCATACTTCCAGGAGCCTGACTTTTGAGGAAGCAGAAAAAGTTTAATCAAAACACCAGCCATAACACATCCCAGGACTTTGCAGGATAATTTTGTTCCAAGTATTTCTTCTGTGCACTTAAGAAGCACATCAGAAACACAGACAGAGAATCACCAGAGGCAAAAAAACAGCTGTTGTACCTACAGCCTAATGTGAAGAGGGAGTGCCAGTTTGGGGGACCTACATGGGCTCGTAAGTGGCAACAGAAATGGTCATATGTTTTAGGAACAAAAGTGGCAAAGTGTTTGAGGAACTTGTGAGGCAGCAGCAATGTGGTCATGATTCATGTGCCCGGTATAGGACAAATAAGTCGTCTGATGTCCTGACCTTTCCTCACAAAGAGCTTACAGACACTGTCTCTTCATTTCAAATAATGCCCTGGAAAGGCAGAAGTGATGGTGCATCTTTAACTAGATATTGCTTCTTATCTAGGAGCTGCACCTTTTACTCTTACAAAGATTACAAAAACAAAGGTGATGGTCTTTCAGTAATGAGAACAGAAGGCTCTTAAGGTGTCTACATCCCCTCTTTCCCCCATTAATAAAAGCTTTAGTTAATAACTTAACCCATCTATTGTTTCAAGGGCAAAACAGTAGCCATTTTCAGATGTGTAGACAATGATGAATTTTGGAAAGCTCCAAACTTTTTTCAGCCTTCGCAATATTCTGCTTTTTATATTAACCTCATATCATTTCTATTCTCTTTTTTTAGATAAAAGCTTTTGCTAGAAAACAGCAGAGCACAGTGACTTCCAGGGTGTCTGTTCAGTTCTAGATACCAGCTTAGCGACAGCACAGAAAGACGATTTTTAGAGATTAGATGGCCTATGCTTTTAAAGTATCTGCATTTGAGCACCACAGAGTCAGCAGTCACACTTGAAGATCTTGTCTAATGTACCTAATTTCCTACTGTTTTATCTCTTTATGTCACCATTTACTTCTCTGGGGATTGCACTGTGCATGACATGATGTTAAAATATCCATGGCTTGGAACACTCCAACATCTTGGGGCATGCATTCATTCAAAACAGAAGAGACATTTGCACATGGACTTGAAGAAAGGAAGGACTAAAGCAACAGCCAAGGCCTGTTTCAGCACAATCCAAATAAACAAAAGCCCCCATGAGACAGATACATTCCTTGCAATGGAAGAGAGCAGCTGTACAGAATCTTTACTTAGAATAATTTTTTCTCATCTTAGATTCCTACCACCTATCGTCTCATCTGAACAGTTTCGCCCAGAGTGCTCTATCTGATCTCTGTAGAAAACTTTTACAGGTTTTTACAAGCATATGTTGACATGGATTTTCTGCTTCACAATCCATCCAGGCCTCAGCCACAGATGAGTTAATTGATTTGCAAGGCCAAAATCCTGTGTTTGCAACATATCCTTATCGCATGTCAACTACACCCCAGATGAGAGCAAGAGCACAAGAACTCCTTTCTGTGTCAGACCTGTACATTATTTATCATTCCTTTCATGGCAAGCTAATCTCCAAATCTCAGGTTTAAGAAGTTGATGAGGCTTGCTAGCCCCAGAGAAATCTAAGCTCTCTTGAAAGACTAGACACATTTGGTAGCACTCCAGATACACAGAGGAATTTTAGAGTGTATGTTTTCAGGATGACGTGCCATTTGTCAGAGTCAGTAAGGGGAATGCTACCAAAGACTGATTCTTTCACTCCATTTTGGAGACATCTCACAATCTGAGCAAACCGTTGACATAAAAGAAGCTGGGTAGGATACTGAGTTACTCATTCCTGAAATCCACGATCTGTGTAGTTAAAAAAATAATAATAATAATAAAATCACTTATACAGAGCAGCTGTATGTCTGTGGCAAGCAGTTTCTTAGATATTTCTTATCACCTCAATGCAGTGTACAATCACTTCCAACTAAGTAATGCAAAAGAATTGCACACAGCTTCTCCTTCCAGGGTGTTAGATATAAAGAGAAGATTGGTGGTGACCCTGGTACTCTTACAGGGAGTTTTGCAAAATTTCACAGGAACAATTACAGTTTTGGAACTGCTTTATGGACAGGTAGATATTTCACAGACTGGCTAAATTTATTCCATTTTTATTTCTCCTATTGATCACCTGGATTGAGAGGGTTTTGCCAGATGTAGGTCACACAATAGGCTGTTTTTAAAGGCGCTCTTGGTGTAATAGGATAACTGTATCCTGCTAGGTGGTCAGTAGAAAGGGCCATTTCCTGGAAGACTGAAAAAAATCAATCACAGTATGTGTTAACTTCAGGCACAAGAGGATAAAAAAAAAAAAAAAAAAAAAAAGATGGAAATGTTAACTAAAATTGAATAATTTCTGCTGACCTTCTGCATTAGCCAGATTGTGTCCCTGTATTCGCTGTGCAGACAGGTAATTCTGTAAGGGAGGAAGAAATTAGCTGGTATACAGACATGCAGGCAAAGAAGCTTGAAAGAGTGTTAAAGTAAATAAAATAAAATAAAATAAATAATAATAATAATAAATAAAGCCCAGCACTGAGGCATCAGGAAACACCAGAACCAGTGATATTTATACAACCTCAGGTAAACCACCTTGTAAGAATGCATTATGTCAGTGTCTTTGGTTAAGTGAACACACACTGTGCCTCCCCCCATAGGGCTCCAGTCTCATTCAGTGCACAGAACTGGCAGCTTCCAGTTTGATGGACATGGAATCTTTTGTTTTATTGCCTAGCATTTGACCCTTCTTCCTGCACCACAGGTAAATTCTAGTTTGCAAACAAAATTCCTTTTCCTTGTCAGCTTTTCAGGAGCATTTCTTACAGAATTTTTGTGAAGTTAAATCTACTGTATTGACAGGAGGTAAGAGGTAGGACTATTCCCATTGCACAGAAGGGGAATGCCAGCACAGAGGCAATCCTAAATTCAGCAAAATGTGAGTTGCTTAAGATAGATACTTTCAGTATATGTATTATTCATACTCCATTTAACTATGCACAAAGACTAAGGCATTACGTTGAAATTTCTGCCATTTATTCGAAGTTTACTTCGAATGACTTCCCAATAAATGTTTCAAAACTGCAGGTTTTTGATGGAAAGCTGGGTCTGGTTTCCCTCAGGAAATGAAACGTATACAGTTGTGCCATCTGCCTCTCCGCGTGCTGTTAATGCTCCTTCCACCTCATTTCTGAACCTATTGGCTGGTTTCAGACAAAATTGGCAGAGAAAAAGGTCTCTAAGTGAATGCCTCTAAGCCTAATAAAAACTGGCAGCTAAGTAGGGAGCAAGACCTAAATTACAGCCTCTGCTGAGAGAAAGGAGGCGAAACCTCTCCTGCTCCCATTCCGACAGGCAGCGACAGAACCCGGCCAGCACAGGCGGCTTTGAATCAGCCACTTGTGAGAGGGCACTGAGCACATGCAGCTAAAATCCACATTCTCCTTTGAGAAGCTGTGTTCTCATCTGGCAAGATGAAACAGGGAAGCAGAAGAGTAAAATCAGCTCAAAGACACGCAGTAATGAGAACATGCCTGCAATGATCACTTACCACAGGGCTGTGCTGCGCTGCCAGCCCAACACCTCCCTCTTCTATCACTGCCAGAAGAGGCACTTGGAAGCAGCACTGTCCTTGCTGTCAGAAGTGCCAGCATGCTTTCCAAAGGATGCTCTGGTGCTCAGCTGACAGGACACTAGCACAAAGATCTCTCCAAGAATAAAATAGACCATTCCCAGTCTTTTCCAAAAGCCAACCATATATACCGCAACTCAGAGGAGGCAAAAGAAACTGCTGTTGGGAAATCAGCTTCCAAGCACAGCAAAATTTTAAATAAACAGAAAGCATGGCCATTTCTATTAACAGTTCTGTTTCCAAATTTTCTGGGTTTAGCCCTCGTGTGAGGAACTGGCACTCACCCTTATCACCTTCCCTTCAGTCTGCCTTGACCTTTAGGTAGTCAGCGCTACAACACAGCCCTTCCCCCTGTATGACAGGCAGAAATTCTCCCGTGCCTGCCATCCCCTTCTTGGAGACCCTGCCTGCAGGGAACTGCAGCTGTGGCCTCCATGCTGCTCCTTTCATCAGCCCTAAACTAGTGAGACTGTAGGGGAATAACAAGGTGACACAAATGGTGCTGTGCTTTTCCCTGCGCAGGGACTACAGGGAACCTTTACCAAGGCTACTGTAACATTTACAAAGCAGGCAGTGAAAGATTTTCCTCAGCCTAGAGGTGTTTCAGTCATACTAAATACACTTTTAAAGAAAATATTACTGTAATCACAGGAAGATTTGGCTGCATTTACTATAAAAATTATGCCTAGATATGGCAATGCAAGTGCTTTAGGCACAGAAAATTAAGGAAAGACACATCCAAAAAATAAATGTTAATGGCACCATGGCAGTAAATCCACACACTCTCAGGTATAGATAGCCTTTCAGATCTCTAGCTACTGTATTGAAAGCGGAGCCTAGAGAACAGCCAAGGAGGTGCCAGCCACAAACAGTGCCATGCTGACTGCTGCTGCTGAGCTGCAATGACAGCAGGTCTGTTTGATATTCCCCACACAGAACCTGCAGATTAAAGGTGATCCAAGGCTGGTGTGCCTTATACCTCTGCCTGTCTCCAACACTATACAGCTGGGGTTAAAAAGACCAAGTCCACTGCTTGCTTCAGCTGTTTCTTCCACACAGACTGATTACTGTGGGTGAGTGCACCCCACACCTAGAGGAGTTTTGTAGGGCTGGTATTCCCATTTGTTGAAGTTGATGGAAGTTGTGCTATTGATGATGGAATGCAAGAGTGAGCACAAAGAAGGAAAACTTGGGCAAGTGAAGGCATAAGAAAGCAGTCAGAAAGTCTTGGTTTATGAAAAGCAAAGATACTTCAGAAGGATGGGTTTTCCTTTCCAACAATTTCCTCAGGCGACAGCTGTTTTCAGCTCTACAGCTCTGCAAACTGCCTCCGTCAGTGAATTCATCTGAAAGGTCCCAGTCAAGAGAGGGCTGTCTGTCAGATAAATCTAGTAAAAAAAGTAAGTTGGTCCTTTTCTTCATGAAATAAATGGCGTTTAGTGCTGAAGCTGAAACCTGCTTTGAACAGTAGAGCAGAGATACCAGCCAGGCCATTCGTCTCTCAGGACAGGTCTACAACAGAGAAATACCACCAGTCCCAAGAGGTTATAACTGCAGGTATTATCTTGATCTCCTCTATTCTATGCGTACTTGTGATTGGATTTAGAAGCAAAACAAAACAAAGCACTTAAAATGGGGTTCACAGATAACAGAAACCCACTATAACTGCCTCTCCTAGCTGGGCTTTCTAATTGCCAAGTTGTTCATGATGGATGCCAGAGCAGCTGGCTCTGTTTCCAGAGCAATAGGAAAAAGTTTACTAGGATTCAGTTCCACACGACAGTCAACTGGAAGGCACGAGACAGCATTTTATAGGAGAAACACACTTTGCAAATGGAGAGGGAAGCAGAAACACCAAAAACTGAACGAGTCAAATGTAGATGGGAACCTGAATTCTCTATACTCAGCATTCCAGTTTGGTTCACAAAAACTCTGGCACAAACCCTGTAATGTAGATCATGTGGACCATCAGGAATAAGTAATTTCACCCCATCTTATAATGTTAGTTTATGTGAGAAAGTCACACTGAAAACAAAAAAAAGAAATCCATGCTCCTAGATTTATATTTGATTTCCTTCACAAATTCAGTTCAAAAGTGGCAAAATGCCTTCTGACCTGTAAGCTATGTGACAGTCAAACAAACTCAGACAAGATCTCTGCTTGAACAGCAGTTTTGTTGCCTAATGTTGGTGGGATTCTTGAAATAAATAAATAAATAAAATCCATCACACTACATTTTCCCCAACAGTTAGCAAGAAATTCAAGGAGATCACAGAGCAGAATTTAGTTAGTGAACAGTCTGCTACTGTTAGACATGTGGAGCAGGTAACCCACAGCAACTCTCCAGTCATAAGGAGAACGTTGGAAGGCAGGCAGTGAGAGAAAGATGCAGTCATAAATGGTTTATTTGAAAGATCATCTTTCAAGTGAAACTGTATTCTATATTCTAACTCCATGCTTACTTTTTTGTGTTGAAGAGATAAGAGAAATCTCATTTTACTCAGTGCTGGAAGAACGGATTTTGATGGCAGCTTCTGAAACAACTGAGAGGTGAACACCAAGATCTGTTGGAATACGTACTTTCTTCTGCAGTGAGCACCAACACACATTTTGACTTGAAAAACTGAAGTATGCTTCAGTAGCACATACCCATTTGGACTCTAATCTGAAATATCATAAAAATTACTATAACACTTCTAAATATACTGGTACACACGTTATCCTCTGTTCTGTTGCATTATATCTCACCATAGCAGTTGAGATAAATGCAATAGAGAATGACTATTTTATTGAAGTACTGAGATCATGAAACATGTTTATATATGTGTATATATATATACATATACACATACGTTCTTGATTCATAGATCTGATGATCCTTAATAGAAACTGAAGTTAGCTGATTTTCCGGTAATCTAAGAGCATGATCCTCTTAGTTTTATTTTCCATGTTGTTCAGCTTGCTAACTCTTTTCTCTTTCCTTCCTTTCTGCTACTACCTATTTCATTAGAAATAAAAGGTTCTGGTCAGGTCCCTGAAGAACTTAGTGCTCAAACAACGGAAATCATGTCATAGTCATCTTAGAGAAACATACACACATGAGAAAGTGCCCCTGCAGACAGCCATTATTGAAGATGACACAAAGCTGGGTATTTTAAGGCATTGTTTAATTTAATTGCTAGTACCCATTTTAATAAGCAAGAGCTCTATTTCTACCATGATGAGCAATAATGCAGAATCACAATGTAAAAAATTTGCAGATTTTTTCCCCACACACACTTTGTTGAAACCACTGAAGATATCCCACTTTAACAGCTGCAGACTTGGCCCAGGAATATGACAACAGATTACAGCATGGCACCAAACCAAATGTCCCATCATTAACTCCCCCTGCTAACAGCCTCTGCCATGACAGTATGTTCTCTGGGATAGGAACAGCCTCTGCAATTGCCTTTCATGACACAGTTTTGATCTGCAGTAGAAAGTATAGGGCCAAATACATAATAATAATACGTCTGTGACTTCTCTGAAGTTTTCCCATGCTAACGTTAGGCTTGACACAATGGTACAGGATCCAAGAAGAAAGAAAAGTACAAGAAATTGTGGAGAGAATGAAAGCAACCTAATCGGTGGTTATTAAACAGTGCTTTAGTGCACATGCACAGTATGTAAGCACCAGCAACAAGCACTTCAAAATGAACTACAGCAGAGGGAAGATGAATTTTTATGTAAGGGTGTTCCTACTGCTTTATACATAAAAGTCCATTCATGTTAAATTTTACGTTTCATGCAGGCATGAAGCAGATTGATCTTCACCATTTTCTAGCTCTTTTTTGAGAAGCATGGATTCAGACAGTCTGCGTAGGCACTGGGATTATCCCATCCAAGAGTCCAGCAGGGTAAATTCCTAAGGGCTGTGGCTGCAAGGACACTGCTTGTACTGGACCCAAACCTGGCTAGTGTAACACAGATCATTGCAAGGTCATCCCTTTGGGTTCTGGCAGTTACCAAATCTCTGGAGGACTTCCTCTACATGCCTGCTCCTCTTCGCATCCTCAGAATTTTAGCATGCTCTTTATGGATGTTATGAGTTCACATCTGCTCGATAAACCAGTATGGCAAATACGGGGGGCTAAGTAAGGGGAAGTAGGATTGTTTTCATTAGGATGGGCAGATGGGGAAAGCTCCAAGGAGGAGATGATATGCTGCACCACAGGCCTATAGGTCCTGTATGCATCAGCATCTAATACACCTGCTAGAAATAGCCAGACTACTCTCCAGTCTCATGTCCAGACCTGCAAAAACATTCAACAAAAATGGTCTGTCCATGTAAGCAAGCTGGTGCATCAAATAATAAAGGCTGGACATACTGGATTTTACTTTACAGAGAAAGCTCTCCACTGATTAAAGCAACTTGCACCTGTGATAAAGGGGAATATATTTATTTTCTCCTACTCACAGTGATTAAAAATTACTTTCCACCACTTAAAACATACAAGATAGTTCAAAATAAACTGCACGGACCAACAAATGCAATTCTTCCTGCCCCCGTGACAAGGGGCACTCCTTAGAAACATTTCTATTTCTCCACAGGAAAGTGTCTCCATCGTGCACAAGGAAAAACATCTGCTTCTGACAGTGCATAAACAGCGATATCTGTATCTCTGATGACTGAAGACCAATAAGAGCAAACCAAATTCTGCTTAGAACTTTAATGATGCCAGGAAAAACAATGTCTGTGCAAGCTGTTTTGGCATGCATGTCCAGAGCCCAGCAGGACTGTGACTAGGCAGACAATAGTTCACACCAGGTTTGCATTGGAGTGCTGTTTTTCTGTTTTGCAGTGCTCCCTGCATACAAATTGTTCCACACAAAGTCAAAGAAAACAAGATCTAGGAGTATGCTCCAAAAGTGGAATTTTGCTTTGATTGCAAGGGAAAAGTGAATGACCACCACACTCTCCTTTGCTATCATTATTGACCAGCACAATATAAAGTGGAGACCCTGGCCAACCATATTTGCCCATCATTTGCTTTTTTAGCTTATACCACATCTATTTAAGGATCTTAGATAAACAACACCTGGCTTTAAAATACAATATGTTGCCTCTTTATCAACATCACAATTTTTTCCTTCCCTCCACCCAGGCCTAGTTAGGGTGTGCTCTTTAGCTCTACTTTGGAGCTCTGATTCAAGGGCTTTTACAAGTCTTCTGGAAGTGCTGACGATGAGGATATGGGCTGCGCAGGCCAGGTGGACAAACTGCAAAGAGTTGATGTCACTATTCTCTGGTTCCCCCAGATGATGGAAATAGGCCCAAACTGGAAAAACTTCATTCAAGTCAATGTCAAAAACATTCAGACTTCTGCAATGCAACTGTAATGCAAACTGAAATGCCATGGACCTCCTTTTGTGCCTCCTGTAGCCAGTGTAATGGGCAAGGATTTGGCCCTTTGTAGTGCAGGAAGAAAGCACTAATTACTTTAAAAAGTTATATATATATATATATATATATATACCCTTTATGTTACATAACCCACATTAATGCTGTCCTCCAGAACTACCAGGAACTAAACATAATTGAATGAAAGCTGTAACACCGGGCTAAGAAACTTTTCTGAAATAGTTAATACTACTGGTCAATGATATTGACTTATACATTCAGTATTCCAGGAAGAGCTGGCCACTGTAGGTTGTTATCCTCGGGAGTCAATGTATTCAAATGCTATGCAAAAACAAGGGAAAAAGTCAAAGAACGCAATTTGTAACATTTGCAGCTGAAAAAAAAAAAAAAAAAAAAAAAAAAGAGAGATACTGAATGCAGTGTGCGCTGCATAAGGAAAAGTTGCGCTGAAAAATGAATGGAGAAAGAAAGAGAATCAGACGTGAAGGATTGCTCAGCATATGGCCAGAAGTATAATGCAACACTAACTCTTTGAGTACATGGTTATTTGCACAGTCCTTTTGTTTTGCCTCTCTAGTATTATTAAAAATCCAAAGGTAGAACTTCATCTGTATATGACTGTAGATGCATATAAAAAACACACACGTGCATATATAAAGTAACTTTAGAAGAATTACTACTTGTCTCAGAAGACTACAAAGTATGAAGTGATACAATTTCCTATCTGTATGTAAAGTCATCAGGGTAATGATACTGTCAGTTAAGGATAAAACAACAATTTGCATTATTATCCTCTGTAACATAAATTGTTATTTTTACCAGTAAATATATAGCTGGCTTTAGCCTCAGTGGTGGGATGAATGTTAAAGCAGAGATGATGAATAATTCATAGATCTTATATAATACAACTGCTCATTCTGGGATTCGTGTTTGAAGAATGGCTTCTCCTGGTTTGATGATGTTTAGATTCTAGGCCAGCAACAATCTGGCATGACCTGCCTGCAATGAGATAATGATCTGCTGATGAAAGGGTTGGTTTTTGTGTTTTAGTGTTTGGTTGGTTTTTAAACCATTAAAATTTCATTGAATTTTCATTGCACAAGCATATCTACAGAAGACTGAAATAAGCAAATACACAAATTCAGCAAGCGTGTTCCATCCACTAAGTTGACTGCAGAGTTAACAACTGTGCAAAGTAAACTAAAAGCTAGTTCACATCAAATCCTATGCAAAATGTTTCATAGTGGGGAGAACGCTGCACTTGGCATTAGGAAATCTGGGTCCCTTCCCAGCTCTGGCAACTGCCTGGGACAAGACAGAAACATAGGGGGGTGATTTCCCTCGATGCCTTTGCATGGAAAAGACATGCAAGGAGTGCAGGCTGTAACCGTCAGGGGACAAGGGCTGAGTCTTGGTGGTCTTACAGCTAGATCATATGCTTGATTCAGACTTTCTCTCCAAAGCAGCCAAAACAAAGATACCTCATGTATCGGGGGGAGAGTCATGCAGATAGAGTATGTGGCTCATCACATACATCACTAAAACATGATGAGAATATTATTCACAAATATAAAGGAGCAGGAATCCCAACAGCTTTGGGAAATTTAGCATACCTGCTTATACATTTTTGTAAGCGTCGGGGAGCTTGTTTGAAGATTTCATTTTAAAACAAATCTTGCAAGAACATATTTTTCTCTACTACACAATGCTTCCCCCGCCCTGCTCTCTTTAAAACAGTCCTCTCCCACATGTTCTAAAGAACCTTACTAATTAGAAAGGTCAAAGAAAGAGAATGCAGGAAGAGCTTAACGGGATTGTAAAATGCTGCTCTGGATGTTCTTGTAACTAAATACTTGCTCAGACAACATCGTGCATTACAAAACAGATAACCAAATTAAACCCACCTCCTCCTCAAAGGAAATTTGATGGAGAGTTGGTTCATGTGTCTCAGCAGAGATAAAACAAATTATAACTGATAGGGGCTGAAGGGATGCATGCTTCTTGACCCAGGGTATTCCATACTGAGCTGTTATAATCTTTTTTTTTTTTTTTTCTTTTAAGCCATCCATCCATACCACCCAATTATAAACCATATATTGATCTAGAGGTCTAAACAACAACCTTATTTCTTTATGGGCTATAAGGCTATAATATATCAATGGGATGCACGGACAGAAAGAATACTACATGGTAATCTGTACATTCTCCATGCAGGGAAATGTGCAGTTCAGAGTCCTGGCTCTAGTTTAATACAGGCTCTCTCAGGAACCTCTAGCTCACTTTATTCACATCTTCAAAACAGCTTATTTCCGATCTTTGTTCCACACTGCATGCTTTAGGGGCCACTGTTCCAATGACTATGTTCCTCATTTGAGGGGATTATTCTTATCTGGAAGAGAAGGGCTTTCTCTCTAAACTTGTTGAAGACCATGAAAATGTATGTAATTCCTTAGAATTCTTGCATTTCTCCAACTCAAAAGAATGAGGAGGGAACACAGCAAAGAACTAATTTACACATACCTCACACCTTTGGGAACTGACTTGTAACCATCATTGACTTTAACAAATTCTACTTCCTTGTAGATCTTGGATCCCAACAGTACTCGATAAAAGCCAACCTGACAAATGGAAGGCTAGCACCTCACTGTCCATATCACTCATACTGCTCATAAAAGTAAGGGTAAGTGAGAATTGTTCTGCTAAATTTAAAACTCCTTTGTCACTCAGATTTTGAAAAAAGTTCAGTTCATCCAAGATCCACACCAGTCCGGTCCCACAAAAGTTTCCAGCCAGTTCATGTTACCTCTATTTTGTTTCTCCAGCAATGCTCTTTGCTTTATATTTCCCAGACTAGGTAAGCTATACTTAGCCAAGGTATGCTACAAGTTTTGCTGCAGTCTGATCAGTGCTTTGTGAGGTTGGAGCTGTGGTAATTCAGTTTGAAATAGCAACCCAAATATTTCTAGGTTGGTTCCTAAGTTACCCCATTTAATGAAAGTCCTTTAGCTATTAATGCAGTGTTGTCCAGTGTTGTCTACGCAAAAGACTGCAGCACACATTCAGTCCAAGGAATCCTTCACTCTGTAAGAGTGAAGTCATCCCATGATTTGAATACAAGTGAGATGCCTTACAATATGCACTCCACACGTGATCAAGCAGCTGCTCTGCTGCTGTTGCTCTAGAGACAAGGGAGGAAGGGAAGATTACAGATGGATATGGTTATGAGATGAAGAGCATACTGTTCAGGTTCAGCAATACTGAAGCATGCATAGTGCTGTCATTTTTCTACAACGATCCTTTCAATTCAACCATAATAACAAAATGATAATTGCCTGGCTACAAGTGTGCCCATTAAAAAGACTTATATAAACTGACAGCCACAGAGGGGAAAGAAAAAACAAACAAACAAAAAAAAAACACTCCCCTCTAAAAATCAGAGTCTATTTGTCTAAACCATACAGCTTACTATTGAGGGTAAGAAATCACTCAGTCCTCTCCACTAAGGAGATTTAAACAATACCACTGGATAGATAGGAGACTCCTACAGTACTCCTGAAGCAGTTTCTGGAACTGATCATTCATGATAGCCAGCACATTTACTAGACACCCAAGTCTGGTTATTCTATATGTTGTGCTAATTATGCTATTCCCCATTGAACAGGATACTTGTGATGCTCATTAAGAATTTAAAATTACTTTTACCAATAGTAGATCCATCAAGGCAAGTACTCCATAAAGAGGTTTATACAGATGTACGCAGTAGCTCATACAGTGACATTTAAAATCATAGAACATCCAGAGAGCATTGTCCAAACCCTTCTTGAACTCTGGAAGGCTCAGTGCCATGGCCACATCCCTGGGTAGCCTGTCCCAGTTCCCAACCACCCTCTTGGTGGTTTATCATGATACACAACCTCCTTCTAGCATGATCTTAAACTTCTAATTGAGAGATTTACCTGCTACTTATCTATACACTTCTTTCGTATATAAGCAGCTGTGCTAGCTGCTATACAGCACTTTTATAGCACTGTTTATAGCAGCTAAGTAGCTGTCAGGCTTTGCTTGAAAAGTGACAGCAGTTTGGTAGCAAAGTCATCACCTCTATATTCTTAAAGTGCAGAAAGTGCTTTGAGAATCCCTAAGAAGAAAGCAGACTAGCATAGAGCACAGTGAGAGCAAAAATCTGTGAATGATTGACTCACTCAACTACTGACACAGGAGGGCAATTTTTATGAGTCTGTCCTACCCCGTTTGCAAGCTTTGTAGGTGTCAGCACAGTCCCAGCACAATGAAAGCTCTCTGGCTGCAGAGCTATACCGTAACAACTGGTATTTGTCTACATGTGATTGCATGAATCAGTTACAACCACTGCAGCAAAAAAGGGGTTAAACCAAGGTGAATTATTGGTAGATAAAGCTAAAGGTCTTACCAGGCAGGAGCACCGCAGCTCCCCCAGCACACCCGCACCTTGGTTACCACGAGGGCGACTTATCCTGCCAGAAATAATGCAGCATGGTCCTAACCCCTCAGCCTTGCTGGATAAACCAGCCTTGGAGCTGGTACTGGTACCTCCCTACTGCTTTTGAATTAACTCAACCAGGGTTTCTTCTCTTGTGCACAGCACGTTTGCTTCCACTGTTTTTGAGATCCGAGCTATACAGCATTATACCACACCAGCCTGCCTACAGTTACATTAGTAATATCAATGCTGCATTGCAGCACAGAAGTTTGGCCTTAGCTGTGCAAGCCAGGGTGGCCCTCAAGCCTACACCTTTCTACCAGCTACATCCTAAAAGCCTCAAAACTCCCCAGCTACTTTCAGGTTGACCCTTCTCCTCAGAAGCATTACCGAATATTAGAATGTGAAGCCAAGCCCAGTTACAGTGATTTCCAACTTCTGTACTTTTTGGAGTGTTTTTACATGCCCATTATTTTTTAAGTATTTTTTAAAGAAGCATTACCCTGGTGTAGGACACAAAGGCTTAGTCATCAAAATCAAACCATAGTGATTATAACACAAATGCTGCTCCAAATCTGAAAGCATTAATCACTCCTGCAAATAGAGGACTATTTACTAACACTTTTATCTGAGCTCAAACAAAACACTTGTAAAATAGCCTTTTGTTTGCACATCATACTAGAGGGCAAAATATTACTGTGGACCTGCAATTTGTCATCTAGAAACATACAGTGAGGGGACAGACACATTCCTGATTCTGCGGCTCTTATTACAAGGCACTCCACGACATCAATCAACTCACCTGCTCTTGACTTTTTGAACAGTGGCTTTTAAAGTTACTCTTGTAGTAGGATGCAGAAGGTAAGTTAACACTGCTGAGTTACAGCATACCAACGTGAGCACTTCACTATAGCATACCGTTTAGCAAAAAAGGCTAGTGAGGAGGAGTGTAAATTTACAGCAGACAAAGGGATAAATCCAACTGATCTCTTTCATACGTACAAGATGCAAGAAAAACAGGTTTTTTGGGGGGGGGAAATGGATTCCAGCTATAGGATTCCAGCCAAAAGTGTAACAAGAGGGGAAGACTTTAAAGAAACAAAGCCACATCAGTTAATGCCGAAAAAATATGTGATTTTTGATGCCACTTTTTGGGGTCTTTTTCATTTGAATGCTGTATCCAGATGTGAACAGCTCAGCCAACAAATTCTCAGGCACATAATACAGGCACTTAAAAGTAGAGTGTGTCTACCATCAATTCTGGAGGATCTGTGCAGTTTAAGTGCCTTAATGATATTTCAGTTTTGTTTATATTTGCATTAGCCTGTCACTCCATGTGCCTGTTCAATAATTTTCCCCTCTGAAGCTAGTAATAGGCTTGGTGCAAATCTGTTCTAGCTAAATCAAGTTACTATAAGGCATGGAAGTTAATAGTTTTAAAATACAATTCATTTCTGTCTATATGTTAAGATTTTGCTGCCAGGTTTTAACATACTTGTTTCCTGAATGCTACCAAGCAGAACAAGCTGTATTGATCCACAGTATTCATCCTCCATATGACATCACTGACAGCTTCGTTACACCAGATGCAGATTTTTTTTTTTTTTTTTTCCTCCTGATGTGGTCACCCTTAATGAGATTAAATATACTTTGTATTTTCAAGCCATTTACTTGGAAGGAACTGTGATTGTATTGTCATCACACCAAGGTTATTTAACCTAATATACTATAGAAAGAAAAAAAAAAAATACTTCTGAAAGAGATTATCAACTGATGTTGAGAAAGTATATTACTCAAGTAATCTTTGTGACATATTAAAGAGGTATTTTATTTGTAATCCTATGCCATTTGAGTCTTCCTTATGTGCTTTGCGTATTTATAGCTCATGCACTTAGGACAATTTCCTCTTTGGAATCAGAATGCAGGTCCCTCTTAAGTCAATGGGAATTTTGCCATCAGCTTTAATGAAATCAGGATTTGATCCGTACTATATATAACTCAGATAGCTTCAAACTGCTCTGAAATACCGGCATGAATTATCACCAACTTCTGCCCCTATTGGAGAATTGCTAACACAATAATCAGGCCGGAGGTGGTTCAGTAGCAGCAGAGAAAGACTACAGTTATGAAAGAGGGTTACAGTAATAGTGCACCACATAAATACAGTATCATCCATGTTATGGTGTTAATCTGCATGAGTTTTCCTGAATAATCCGTCTCCTCCAATTTAAATCATTTAATACGTAACCCGCAGGCACAGAATAATATTTTGCTGCAGATAAACATGCTGCTGCGACAATCAGCATATTTTCAGGCTATTCATACATAAGAAATGTCAAGTTATATGAACGTATAATGCATACAAAGAAACAGATTACACTATCTCAAAGGCATTTCTTTAACATGCGTTCTGTGACTCAACTGATACTTCAAATAACAACATATTTTCCCGATCCACTGCATAAAACAATTATGCTAATTTCTACTAGCCCTCTGTTTCTGTAGGGCTTATAACTGAGAGTTCAACACGATCATAATTTGGCTGACTGGGTGACTGGAAAAAACGCACAAATAAAGGGTCGTGCCAAACAAAATCCATGGCTAGTAAGGAATACAATACGCATTAACAGCCGCTTCCCAGAGGACTCCCACAAGCTGGGGGAATCTCACACTCATTTCAAGGAGGTTGGTGCCTGGTTGATGCAGACACAAACAGACTCCCAGTTACTTGTTTTGCATTACTTGAGCACTTCAATGGTGAATATTTGCTAACTGTTCTCCTTCAACTCATCCTCTTACAGGCATGGAACACTGACCAAACAAGCCTTTATCAGGCATCTCTAACAAATATCATGCAAACAAATCTAATAGATGCCATTGGCATAAGCAGCAAAGCACACTGCAGACCACATGCAGCAGTTTCCAAGAAATTTCCATTTACATCACTTTTGCAAATGGGGGCTGGACTTGGTCCTCTGAAAACTTAATTGTGTCACTGTGAAAATTTCTTTACACAAGCGTAGAGTGAAAGTAGGACTCAGAATTTTTAAGGAGACTATTCTGGCGAACATGAATATATTTTTTACCATCTAGCTGCCAGTAATTCTAAATAAGCATCTCCTTCCAGCCTTCTCTAGTACCATTAGCTCAAATTTTGTGTTTTATTCTCTGGTGTTCACTGAAAAAGAAGAGGTTATAAACAGTGTAAAACTCAGGCTTGGAAGGGCTTCCTTTTTTAGCGATCCAGAGAAAGGACAGATACCACATCATTAATAAAGACAGCCACGCCAATTGTGGAAAATACTTTTAAGCCAGAGTGCACTTGTGTATCAAGGACCTACAATCACTTTCACAGAGCTAAGGATCCTCCTCTGCTTTACACAGCCCAGGTGAGTCAGTGCTGGTACTAATTTGGCCAAACGACCTTGCATACTACAAGCAATGCTTATTAACTTTGATTATTTATCTGATAATCTGCACAATCACTGATATCCAGTTAGCATAGATGCTTTTGTAAAAAAAAATAAATACACATATATACAATTTAGAAGTCAGCTATGTCACAGAGTCAACAAAATATAAATATAAATTACGACACTGATAAACTAAAGGCTTGAACAGAACCAGTTATCTAAAAGCCAACTCTCTGAACTGACCGTAGACAGCACCCTGACACAACAAGCAGAAGACCAATGCAAAGTCTTTGACAGGCAGCAGTCCTTACGTTGCTGTGAGCAGGTGCAGCTGATCCTCTCTTTTAACAATCATTAACATTCACAGCAAGTCTGTGGATGACTTCTCACCTTCTCTACAAAACCTGGCCATCCCTCCTAACTATCTCCTCAGTTACCCAAATGATTAGAACCTTTCTCTGCCAAAATCAGAGAAGTGGCATGTTCTTCAGCCTCCTCTCAATTTACAAAGTCTAATTGCTAATTACATCCACAAGGGCAAAGGAATGGAAGAAAAGGAAATAATGCATATCAGTGACAAAATATATATGTATATGTATCCTATTAAATGAACCTTTATATATATATATATATACTTGCACTGCATAATAATAGCTGCATAATAAGGAGTGGTCCTAGCATGCTGTTATTGGAAAACAAAAACAACTGTAATGTAAGTTCTTTAGGAAGTTTGAACAGATGATCAATGCTAAAATTGTTACTAGCAATCTCTCCCTTTTCTCCCTGCATTTCCCAGCTTCCCCGATAGCTCTCTTCTTGGCACACAAGGTCTCTAGGACAGAGCTTGCTTGCTTTGGCCTCTGTTCCTCCACATGCATCTACTAGCAATTAAAGTAATACAATTATAGAAAATCAATGGCATATTTTCTACTCTGTTCTAGTTAGTGGAACAGAAACAGGATTCCAAACTGTTACTGGGGGTGGGGAAGTCTCATAAAACACACATGAACTTGTTGTTGTTTAGGTATTAAAACTGAAAGTAGAGGAGGGAGGGGAAAAGGATGCCATCAACAGTGGACTGAAAGTCCCAGTTTGGTTAACATTCCAGATAAGAAAAACTACAGATGCACCGCAAAACAATCTGTGCTGAAACCCTGCAAAGCCACAAGTATTTCTCGAGAGATCCTATAAAGCCAGTCTCATTCAGCTGTTTATGTACCTGTAGAAGCTGTATGGTATGTAAGAAGCTGCATGTATATGCTGCGCTGCATGGTAGATGTAAAACAAGACACAATTATGAGTAGTGAAGTGATGGCCCAACCAAGTGAAGTCAGTAGACTTCTGACCCCCAGTACTGATTATATTGTCCTTTGCATTGAGATATGCAAGTATCTGTGTAGTTCTTCAATAGCACAGACTAACAGAGGTGGGTACCTCTACCTATGCGCACAGCTAGAGAGATTATGTATCATTCGGCCCCTAAAAGGAACCTTATAAACACAGTCCTCCAGATCACTGAGTTAGATGGATGTCTTATTTTGAGTAACTTCACAATAACGTCAAGTATGCCTGATGCTCACGTGTGTGCATTGCATGATGAAGAAGGAGAGCAAAGTGAGTAGATTAATTTTCAGATTTACTTGCTTATGAGAGTACCCCAAAACTAGACAATTTAAAGAGAAAAGTAGGTTTTCCATACGTGTGCAAGGTTCATACCTGTTATTAGAAGCAGCTTTACCTTACTTAATATTCTCCTGCCCTTCAAAGATCAAGCAGAAATCTCTCATAGACCCTGGTATGTCTGCTCTTCCACTGGTGCATTAAAAACAAAGTATGCAGATGAACTGAAGGCTTTTCATTTCTTTCCCTAATTACCAAGCACAGCAGCTGCCTGGTAAAAGAATAATGAGCTTCCTTTTTTTTTTTTTTTTTTTTTTAACTCCTTTGAGTAAAATTTCAGACTTCTTTGGTCATTTTTTTTTTTTTAAAGATATTACTATTTGCTGTTGTTGAGATTTTATTATTATTATTATTGTTTTAGTTAAAGACCCTCTAGTTAAGGATAATTAAATACACGTCCTGCACTTACTAGTTCCTGCTGACATGCCTAAGAACAGGCCTCCTGTCCTGCAGCTTGGTGCTGTTAGGCTGGAAGTTGTACATCATCTACTGCTTTTGACATAAAGGATCAGACCAAAATGACTGCCCAACACTTTTGTGTATAAATCAGCTTTGACCAAGATCCAAGTTTCATTGCTCAGCTTCAGCCCACAGTTGCGTTAAAAAATTGTCCAGGTTTTCTTCAGCAAATTAGGTGTTTGACAGATTCTTAAACTTGGTAGCAACCATGTATCTCAGTTTCTTTCCCTGCTCACTGTGAAAGAAAACAGCAAGGTTTCATGAGCTCCAGACCCCAATTCACTGTAATGCACATATTTTATCTTAAGGTTTAGAAAAAGATCAAACAATTCCTAAGACAAAACCTTTATATGGACTCTACTCTGAGGGACAGCTAGTTTTAAGGAGTGAAAAAAATTGTGCCTGTGCTCAAATCACTGCACTAGGACTGAAAATCTGGAGCTAGTTGTCAGTTTTGCTATGTTCCTTGTGCATTGCTGAACATCTTTTGAACAAGAAAGACAAGAAAAGCATCTTTTCTTCTGGCTAGACCCTGCCCCATTTCTGCACGGAGCTGACCCCTTTTACATGGCACATCACTAATACTGTTTAGGTTGAAGTTACACAAGATAATATATTTGTATTTTTGTATTTTCAGGGTACAATCACATTTCTCTGTACAAATTATCTGCACGTTTTTTACAAGGGCTTAATCCTCACAAGTTGTTCTGGATCGACGAAACAAACTTGAAAAGAAACAATATGCAGCCGCTATTGTGAAATTAGGTTTGTATAACAGACTACAACACATTCATAGAGTCTCAAACCATACATTATTCCAATATGAAGAACAAAACAGCACACAACCAAAGATGCATCCAGCCATGCAGCAAGACCACTACTATCTATCACTGAAATAGATGAGAAAAGTTGCCAGCAAGTGCTGCCAACTGCTGTTCTAATAAACAATATTTCTCTCAACAGAAAGGCAGAACCATGCGCTGATTTATAGTAAATGTGCCATTCTTTTCCTGTGCTATCAGAACCGAAGACAATAACAAGTAGCTCAGAGCACAAGAATACATTTTTATAAAAACAAACCAATGGGTGTTGGCGTGGCAGCTTATCTCCTACATGTGAGTACAGAAACATTTGAATTGCCCCAGTGGACACCCTAAGATCCTTTATTACATTTATGCTGCTGATTTCATGAGTACCGCTTTGAGAATGAGGATCCATAAATTGTCAGTGAGCAGTGTTCAGCAATATATTTGACACAGTTGGACCTGTGGATAGGAAGTCTGTGAGGAGGTTATGCCCTGCTGCAAGGTGAGTCGTACATCCAGCTTGACCATGCGACCAGCAGAAGTTAAGAGCCAAGCAGACACCCTGGTTCACAGATTAATCTGTAAAACTCCTTTATGTGTTTTCCAAATGCCTGCTATTCAATTACCACTACTCATAAATGGAAAAGGAGTCTCCAGAACAGTGTGTTCCCTCTTCATCATTAGCAGCTGATGGGGAAACATCCTGTTTAGGAGAGTGCATTAGCTTACACGAGTGTGAAGCTGCAATGTTCTCATTTCCCATCGTGTTCAAGATGTTTTCACAGTAGGCTATTAGCCCAGAAGCTGTACTAATGCTCTTACTTCATGGTGTGGCGTGTAGGTTGCTCAGTCTCCCCAGAATGTTCTTCGGTTAGCTGTTTCCACAAACACAATATGCTCCTGGGGCCCACCACAATTTTTCATTCCCATTTTACTCAAGGCTAACATGAAACACAAACACCACAGCTCCTTAGCTCTGCTCCGAGCCCCTGGGAGGCAGACACACTCCATCCTCAGCCAGCTGCCCAGAAGGTCAAATCAAATGGCTTTCTGGAAAAGTATTGCTCTTCAACCTAGAGCAATTATTTACATTTGACTAAAGCTTAACTCATATTTTGCTAGAGTTAATCTTCCAGAAATATATTTAATATTACTTCAAAGACGTCTGAGGGCAGAGAACTAGATTTATTGTAGCAGTTGCGATCTATCTCTGATCTTTTTAATTGGCATATGTCTGGCTTCAGTTTCCATCTCCCGATTCTTATAAAACATTACATAGGATTTAACACATTTTTCCCATGAAAATACTACTTCATTGTAATTGAAACATCTGTCAATCTCTTAAATAGCTACATACACTAAAAATTGAAAAGCTCATCCCATTTACAGTTAAACTTGCAATCTTGGCCATACACATCTCCAAGCCTTCCTCCTGACCCTAACTGGGATTTTACAAATACATTTTCTTTTGTTTAAATTTCCCCAACCAACAAGGTTTCAGCTGGTGCTAGGAAGCACTGCAACCTTCCAGAAGTTACTCCTGTGACTGGAGATAAAAGGGCACTAACTGGGGAGAGTTTGATTGACGAGATCCTGCTTAGAGCTGATAGTTATCTTCACAGATCATGAATCTAAAATTTTAATTAACCATGCTTGCAGGGAAAGAAAATAGGGATGCTACCACTTTGCAGCAATTACTGCTCAGGCAGACAATGGCAGAAATTTCAAGGAAACCTTCAGTTCTTTTTGCACGCTTAAAGCCACCCAGAGACAAAGAGAGAGTGCTTTCAAAATAACCACTGATTAGTCCTCCCTTTTCCATTTACAAGCATCAGGGGTGAGTAAGAGCACAATTAATGTATTTTGAGCGGAGAGATTTTGTCCTACAAATTCCCACGTAGGGAAGGGGGCCAAGCACTGCAGAGCCCTTGGCAGACCTGGCCATGCTCTTACCAGCCTGCCAGAGGCCAGGTCCCCGCTGTGCGTAGCAGCAGCCAGCGGTGGGATGAGCAAACCCTCGTGGTTCTCAGAGCTCGGAAGAGCAACAGGCACTGCTTCCATAGCTCACTGACACTGAAACGGAGGCTTTTAGAAATACAGGCAAGAATAATTTTCACATATTGCAGTTAAAAGAGAGTATTGCTCAATGGCAGAATCCTTTCATAACACATTGTCAAAAGAGAGGTTCTGCCTTTTTCATTAAGGTTTTTATATTGCTCAAACACAAGCATTTAATTACAGAGCAGCTCCAAAATAGCATGTTAAGAAGAAACTTAGACAAAATTCAGTTTTATTCATCTGAAATCAAAGGAGGTCACAACTGGTTAATAAGCTACTTCTTTTTCCTTGTTGGGAATTGTAAGCAATTTGCTCAAGAGTCAACTTCTACTTGGTATTTGAAGACTATTAAGCAGAAAATTAACTGTACAATATGCATACATTGAAGCATAATCATGAAAATATTTCCTATACAAATGTTAATTTATTCAAAATTGCAGTTGATTCTGTCCTTAAATTTACTTCTAATGGAAAACACGTCAAAGAACAAAGTAACTAATTACAGAAACTCATGTTTGTTTGAGACCAACTCAAACAACTAACAGAACTGAGCCGAGAAAAACACAAGATCCTTTAATTAAAGATTAAAATTCTGTAAAGTAAATTCTTTTATTGTATTTTCTGTGCATTTCTTTGGTGTTGTTTATTTGCTTTTGTGTATTGTTGGTGTTAGTGAGATTTTTTTTTTTTTAAGCTATGCATGCAATCCTGATCAATGGTGCCCATAATCTCAGAGCTGATTGCTAGAAAGGTTTTAAAAACAGCTGCATGCTCCAGGGACTGGAAAGTTGCATCAAACTGGTGCATTTCCTGCCTCCTTACGCATTAAAGGTCAGCCAACTGTCCGGGCAGACTAATCTGCCCAACATAGCTGGTTTCTCCATATCTAAAAACAGCTGGTGATTTCAGAATGAAAAGCTTTAGGACATCTCTAGATATCTAGGGTTTGGAGACGGGGATATAAAGAGCCTACATTGCCCAGAAATCACGCAGGCTGCTCAAAACTCCACCAAAACTGAAAATCACTGGCAAGCTGTTGCATACTTAACCTTGTGGCACAGAAGAAAATGTTTAATAGCTTTCCTTATTCTGCAGGAAAAGTTGCAATCACATTCTAGAATAGTGAATGGGTGTTACTTAAGAGTTTTATTTTTTTAAATGCTTTAAAAGAAGTCTAAGTGGTGGTAACTGCCTCCCTGATGCAAAGAGAGCATTCTGCTAGCAGCATTTTCTTTATACTGAATACTACAACATTATCCCTTGTTACACAGAAAACGTTTTTCTTATAAAAGTTGAATAACTTGCACCTCAGAAACAAGTAAGAACAAGAGGGGGGAAGTAAAACCCTAATCTTTAATTTCATTTAGGGCTTTTGCCTTTATTCTGACATTATTTGAGAAAAACTATTCCTGTATTGAAGCTGACAAAATACTTTTGAGACCTTGTCTCTTGGCAAAAGCAACTGAGGGGCTTGGGCAATCTGGTGTAATGTGGAAAGTTATCAGAAAAGAACAATAGGCTGAGTATTGTCTTTAATGATAGTATTCAGTAAAGAAATTTGCCTTTGTGCCGTTAAGTTGAAAGAAAAACAACATGTCTTTTCAATGGCCTTTTTGACTGAGGCTAAAATGAAAAAAATACTGACTTCTGTAAATAATCTCAGATAAAGTACTAGTAAATTACAGCAGCATTTCTTTAACATCATGGTTAGAGAAAAAAAAATCATTGTTAACAGTTGGCATCTGCTGTAAATGGCTTCCCCTTTCTCCTGACATCCCACTAAGTTCTCCTTCAGCCACCCAGGGGATTAAAGCCATCACACTACAAAGCAGGTATTACCAAACACGCAGGAACAAACAACCATTCTTAGGACTTCTGTGCTATACACAGAACCCTTACTAAAGCAGAGTATTTGTTTCATGTGGGAAATGCAGATAATCAATATGAAACTTTAAGCTGGTTTTTTTTTTTTTTTTACACTAATTACTAGGTAGTTTCCCAGTGAACTTTAAAAAGGATAAGATGCCACTTTGTGAAAAATATTGATATCTGAAAGACTGAAACTTACAGGTTAGTTTTCAAATTCCATAAATTTTTTCATCTTCACAAATATCTAACTTTTGCTATTCTTTCCTTAGGAAAGACGAGTGAAAATCCCACTATCCAGTGTGCAATGTATGTGTCAATTCTGCTTTGCTGCTAACAAGCCATTCACTAAGAAGGCATAAATAAAGTCTCGGGAAGATTTCAGACTGTTGTCCAAAAGACCCAGAACTTCCCTGGCACACAGCATGTGAAAATTAGTACGAGAGAACTAAATTGTACCTTTGAGCACATATGAAACTATGATCAAGGATAATCCCTTTTCAGTAGACTTAGAAGACAGATTTTTCCTTCTGCCTTCACTGCACAGAATATGAAAGCATCAGTGCCATTGATCTCCTCATTAGCCTGCGTTGCTAGCCCTGAATTGTGTCCAGTACCAAATTATTCTGGAATAGCTCTGAATGTGCAATATATTCCAATAAAGGCACTTCACTGAGTTGGTCAGTCCTTCGGACACCACTGAGCACTGCTGCCCTTTTCTTACCATCAGCTGGAAGGAATATAATGGACTATATTTTCCCTTTAGCCTGGAGCTGACATTAGCATACAGCAGAGGCTTGCAGGATGTACAGGAAGTTGTGTGCTTCTCAAAGGCTTCTAACAGCAAGAATGACACAAGTACTGCAAAACATTTTGTCATTTTCAACACCACTGATAAATTCTAAGCTGTGCTTCTTCCAACATGTTGAGGTAGTAAAATAGTTACACACATATAAGTATGTTAAAAAAATGCCACGACTTGCCATGTGTCCCTATCAGTAACTTCCAAACCACTTTTCTGAGGGGAAAAAAAAAAAACATAAAAAAAAATTAAGGCTATAAATTTATGCATGAGTGGAAAATACCATGGCCAACACTTGAAGCATGATACTGTTACAGTTTGGGGAAGCTGAAACCAATTTTCAGGATACATTTTCAAGCAGCCTTGGAAGAAAAGCTTCAAGGCCAATTTAACACTCTTTTTCTCTGTTTTTGATGTTTTGGTTGGCCAGATCTGAAGTTATTTATACTCATATGTCACTCAGCTTTCTCTCAGCAATACCTCAGTAACATCAGAGATGGCTGCTTAAGGAGGGAACCAGGTAAAAATGCCAGAATAATTGCACAGAAAATAATTAAGCTCCACGCTACAGTCTCACGCTAGGAAGTCACACTTCACTGGCTAAATGCACAGAATCATTTGGGAATTTTATTTTTATTTATTGTGAGCCTCATTATATCCAAGCAAGATACACCCTTTGGGTAGGAATTGGGTTGTACTGAATTTATGGTAGAACAATACAAAGACCATCAAAGGAAAGATGTATTGCAGAACTTTTTAGACATGTTGTTGTTGTTGTTAATATACTGTTTATAAAGAAAAAACTAAGATCAGATGCAATGTGGAATTGATGTTGGAGGGGATAAAAAGATTATCATTTCCTTGTCTTGTGAGTTGACCAGGTCTCGGAGGAAGGCTAAACTTACCAAACTGCAATAAAGCAGCTAGAGCAGATTACCACACAGGAGAAAGGCCCAGAATGGAGGCATTTATGGCATTACTCTTCTGTCAGCCTGAATTTTAAGACTCGTTATAGAAAAAGGTCATCCTTTGGGATAACTGAATGTATTTTTTGCTCAGCATAAGTCTTTGAAAAGGTTTGATAAAAATAAGAAAAGTGGGTGTTGGGGAAGTAGTGTCAGGAACCAGTTGTTGTGGGGAGAAAGGAAAATGCTTCTTCAGAAGCCTGCCAAGACAGAAGCATCCTAGGAGAAAGTCAGCTTCAAATAATCCTGCATGGAGTACATGTCTGGGAAAGGTTTGTGTGGTCAGA
>NC_048907.1:12809886-12897189 GCF_011077185.1 Oxyura jamaicensis | reverse complement strand
AGGTATCTTTGGTCTGGTCAGAAGTCTGAGTTTCTTACATGCACGTTTATTTATTTTTTCTAAACACCCAGCACTAATTAGGCAGGAACAAATGAGCCATTTTTACTTCCACTCCCCCCAACCCCCAAAGATGAATGATCAGCCAAAATACTTCATTGTGAGCTTCTCCAAGTTTTTGAATCAGAGAGAAGTGGGAATTTTCTCTTAAGCATTAATGTTTCTGTAAACCTTTGCAGGGCAGATTGCAAGCCAGCTCATTCTACTGAAGGTCAAAAAGTGTGGCACAGAACTAGTAAAACGCAACCATCTCTGAATTGTGTTAATTACATGTAATTAGCCTAAAATTTCAAAATCCTTGGGGGGGGAAAAAAAAAAAAAAAAAAAAAAGCTGAAAAATATCTGTTCTGTGAAATGTAGGTTTTGAAATCCCATTTTAGATGTATGTTTCATTGGAACAGATTTCCCCTTTCCACCAAAAAAACAGAGTGAAATGGCAAATACACCACACCAGACTGGCAACCACCCAAGATTACTGCTTTTTCTGAGGAGGATTTCATTCCCTGCTCAGAGCCGGACAAAGCTAAGCCTTGGTCTCCAATGTTTCTACTGTCCACTGTATCTACAGATTTTTCTGCTCTAAAATTTTTCACATCCCATTTTCTATTTGTCCTTTACGTGCTCTTTTGCTTATGTTCAAAACTACTGATAGAAGAACAAAGTCACAGACTGCTTTGTGAGCACAGCTGTGAAGTCCAACACTGCCAATAGACTATTGCACTGCTCGAACACATTCCAAAACCATATTGACCTTTTGCAGATACAATTAGGTTGATAATTAATTAACAGAATATGATCCAGAAACAAATCTTATAAAGACAGCAGGTTGTGAGGAGGCACCAAGATAACAAGCAACCAAAAAACAAGAAGTGTCTGTGCCCTGATGCAGTACAAAGATGATCCCATTCTGTCTCTGTTAAATCATGGAACTTTTTGAGCACAGTAAATTTGGGTTCCTTCACAATTGCTGAGAATATGCTCAATCTGGCAGCAGCTTTCTGGTAAGGTCTTTTTTCCATCGTGGCTTCATTGGTGTCTGAGCTCACAATGCAGATTGTCCCTTTTGAAGAGTTCCAGGATTTTTCTAATCCTGATGTCCTGTTTACGCAAATATAGTTATGCTTGAGACATTTATTCTGCTGTCAAAGTTCTCCCACAAAGGCATTCAAAGCTTTTTAGTCAGCCTCTGTGTTTTAAAAGAAAATATTTTCTAAATATTCAGCTTAAAGTCTGTGTCTTGGGTAAAGTTTGCATCTGGGCCTGGTTTGCACCTCAGACTCAGTTCAGTGATCACCGCTGACTGACGTTCGTTTAGCTTCACAGCCCAAACTTGGTCCATTCCCCAGTTTCCACGTTGACACAGAAGTTCAGTGATTAATGTTCACAAATCAAACACAGCCAATTATTAATACACTGTAATCCCTGTAATCACTTCCTCTAGCATTACTTGTCAAGGCCCTTTAAATCTGTGCTCAGGTCAAGAGACGAGCAGAAATTCAAGGAAGTGCTCTTCATTCTCCTCTTGCTAGCAAAACAGTCACACCCTCACATACACATAGGTTACACACACATATATGCCATTTAAGAGCTTTTCATTGATCCAAGTCTTGGCAGAAGTGTAGAGAAATGATTCACATGGCTGTATTTTTGTCCTTCTTGCTCAGTGAAATACTAGTCTGCTGGCAACTGTGAGCTCCCAAAAAATGCAACAGGGAAAGAGTAACAAACTGCACTAAAAAGACTGGGGGGGGGAGGGGGGGGTGAATTAGGACCCTTCAGCAGCAGATGTTAGCTTCGTGCATGGCACATCTGTTATTTAAGAAGGCTTAATAATAAAGAACAATGTAACCTCAGCCAAAATGCTGGAGAACAAGTGGAACAGTCTGTCTGCAGACTCAAGGCTTAAGCCAAATCCCTGGGCTGGATATTCTGTGTCTTTCAGATTTTTTTTACCTTTTGTAATTTTCTGAAGATAGTTCCCTTTCCAGAAATTGAATTTATGGAGTATGCATGAAGCTTCCAGAAATAAGAGGTTTGCTGTGAAATACTACCTCAGAGCCTCAGGGGGAGTTTCATTACTCCAGACTTTAGGGATCACTCTGTATGGATGATTCTATTTTTTGACTTGCTTTTATCTATAGGACAAAGAGATAAAGTGCTATTACAATATAGCCTGTTACATGCATAACTAACATTCTTATTTCAGTTTGCATGTTACTGTTGTCCATCCTGAGTTCCTGTACCAAAATACTGCTGCTTAGGCCACAAATTAGATCTCTAAGACATTAATTTCATTTCCCAAGACATATCAAACACCTACTTTATGTTATTGCTTTATTTTCCTTTGAAACTTGAACCAGCTGTCTGATCCAATATTTCAAACTCTTAAGTTCTTAACCAGAAGCCACCAAGGTATTGAATGTAAATTACTCCTACTGGAAGGAATCAGGAATGACTGACTGCTGAGCAGCATTTATTTCCTTTCTATATTAACAACATTTAGGTGTGCTCTCCTTCACTCTGACAACTATTTAACATGAGATGGCCAGGCTTATGCAGATCAGAACAGAAGCAATACAGCACTAATTATCAAGTCCTTCTGCCTTAGGTCTAGAGCAGCAGAAGCCCTTGGGATTACTGAAGAAGTCAGCAGAGAGTGACCTTTATCACACCTTTTGCTTGTAGTTTTTCTCTGGTCCATCAGATTATTCAAGAAACAGAACAACAGAGTAATTGAGTAATTCTGAGATAGGACTGAATGTCTTCTCGTATTCAAACCGTGAATGAATAAAGATTTAGGATTGCAAACACTAAAAAGCCATGAAGGAAACTTTACTGAAAGTGTCATGCTACCACTGGATCAGCATAGGCACACAGACGTGCCTGGGCATCTGTACTGATACACAGATCATTCTGGCTGCACAGAGGCAGGTGTTAGGCTGGGATCTTCCTCATTTAAGTTTTCATATATTATGAACCATACCAAGATAAGAAAAATGCCTTGAGGCTTGGATTGTTTGTATGCTGAGACTTGAGCTTACCATGCATTGTCTTCTTATGGCATGTGCACTCCTTATACGCTAAAACTGCATACAGTATGGAGAGGCAAACACATCTTGTCTGTCTGTAGTAAGATAACACATCGCAAATGTGCTCACAGTAGGTTTTATTAACATATCCAGCATGATGAAGCATTTGTTGTTTTTTTTTCTGTACAAGCAAGACATATTAACTTGAATGTCTTCAGCCATTCAGACTTCCAAGCTAGGAAAACCATAACAACTGCATAAAGCAGAGGGGCATCTTTATGAAGCATCAAAAGAGTCTGGAACGGTTTGCTTCCAGATTCAGTAGCTCAGTTTTTTCCCCTCAGAGCATTAAGGCCCTGAGCCTTGCACACAGAATTATGCATTATGAAAAGCTGCAGTCAAAAATGGGAGAAAGAAGCTTTGGAAAACAACATCAATAGAGGAAGACAGCAAGACAGGCACCACTTTGAACTAGTATGTGCTGAGAGGTTTCTGAGTAGAAAATGCTGATTAGGTGATGAAAGAGACATTCTGTATTAGAATTTATTTTTCTAAAATCTATAAACTTTTTTCAGATTGAAGTATTTGAAATAAATCATTGGATTCAAATGCATACCTCTAAGTACTGGTATTTTTTTCCATCTTCATCAACCTTCAGAAATGGATCTTATCTCAATCAAAACTAGCAGAGGATAAAGCATTTAAGCACACTTCAATGAACGGTAGCTCTAGGCTTTTTTTTTTTTTTTTTTTTTTAATTTTGTACTCAAGTCTCAGATTTTGCCACCATGGAAACATTAACAATTTATACCCAGCAGATCCAACACCAAGGTGTGACAGCTACTTTGGCCTCCCATGTTCGTCACTTGATCCCAGCCAATGTGTGAATGGGAAAGGTAAGAGTTGTGTGCAAGGGATGATGGCAAATTGCACTAAAAGAAAAAAAAAGAAAAAAAAAAAAAAAAAAAAAAAAAAAGGAAGAAGAAAGTGGCAAATTACATATGGTTGTACAATGACTGATTTGCAGCCACAGTGTGTAGCACTCTGAAAGCACCAGCTGTTGAACATGAAACATTTGACACTGCTGAGACATTTGGAAGCCAAACATTTAATGCTGAAAGAGGAATCTAAGGATTTTTCATCCAAGAAAATTTGAAGCATTAGAGGGAAGAAATAACTGAATTTGATTACGCAAACTGGCAATACTAATATGAAGGCCCTTTACCTTCCTATTTGATAACTCTGCAAATCAGTGCCACTGGACGTCTACTTTGCACAATAGGCAACTTCAGGATGCAGAAAGCAACAGCATGCAGCATGTTGTCCAACCGTGCCATCTGGCACTAGCTAATGTATCTATCAGTGACTGCTTTCACTCTCCCACCTATGAAACTTTTCATCATGTTATACTGAATTATAAGTCCTTCAGAAAATATTTAAATATTAGGTTCAAATAAAATTAAAACCTTCAAAAAAGTGTCCACAGAACAGACGATCAAAGACCATTAAAGAAGCAAATAAACAAGACAAACTGCTGCTGCCTTATCTTTTTCCTCTAGGAATGAATAGTAGTCTACTAGGCCTAAATCTTTAGTAATTATTTCCACAAAGGAGTGCAGCATTGATTTTTCCAAAGCACGCAGAGGGCCAGGAGTGCTTCAGCATCATTTGAGAGAGAAGCTTCAATAACCAGTGGCAGCTTAACAACATTTGCAAACAAAACCACAACACATTTCTTATGGAACTTACGTCATGGGCTTCCACAGTAACAACAAAAGCAAATTTATGATGAAAGCTGAATGTAAGGAATTTGGTTAATTGTAAGCTGAATATATTTCAAAACTATTTAATTTGCTCTATGTTTTGTGTACTGTAACAGAAATTGCTTCTTACACATTTTTAGTTAAAATGCCTCATACATAATCATTTTTCTTTCAAAAAACTGTAAGAAAACAAAGCTACTGCTGCTATATGAGAGAATTCAGGAGCAAATCCAACATCGATTGTTAGTACTACTCATAAATGTTAATTTACTCTTTCCAAGCACATAGTAATAAAATGCTTTATATAACACAACAGCAAAAATGTTTTTGAATAAAGAAAATAGAAAGTAAATGGAAGGAAAAAGAGGACAAGCTTATTTAATTTTATTGTATTTTGCAATCAGCTGCACATTAGGCTCCACTCCATCAAAATGACAGGAACTGAAATTTCTTCAGCCAAACGATGGCACCTACGAGCTGATCTATAGCATTTAGTCTTGTGAGGACTGTCTGATAGAACCTGCTGGGCCTTTTCAAGGCAAACATCACAGGGGGAAAAAAATACAATCTTTTTCTGGATAGTCACCCCCTCCCCCTTTTTTTTCATTTGTTTAATGCTTTCTGTTTATAATTAAGTGCATCTTTGCTTCTTAAACACACCCTCAAGAAAGGAGACCAAAAGAAAGTAACAAAACAAATTAGTCATAGAAATTGGCAGGTTGTGAAATACGCACACACTCACAGAAGAAACCACCTACCAGAGGATACATTGCATATCTGTGTAACTTGCTAGAATAAGAAATGTGGTCAATAGGTAAAAGTACTGTGTTAAAAAGAAGAGAGCTTTTTACCTCATGTTTTTGGACAGATAGGTAAATATAATCTTCATTCAAGAAGTAACTCTCTGGAAATAAAGTTACTCTCTGGAGCAACTAAGCTATGAATTACAGTAAGCTTGTAATTAAAAAGAGCTGGAAATCCTCAACCACTACTCTGTTAGTCTGTATCTAGTCATTAATTCAGCCAGTTACATACTGCAGTCATTAACATACCCATAAATTGTTTACCTAGCTACTGTTTTATTGCAATTCTGTATTTAAAATGTGATTCCAATTCAATTGGACTGGAATTACCATATGTTTTATATGTGGATGCCACAGTAATGGCAGAAGTAACAATAAAATCTGCTCACAAAGTCATGATAATTTAAGGAATATCTTCTTTAAGAGAATAATTATGTACAATTTTAGTGTTCAAGTAAAACATTCTGGTTCTGTGAGCATGTCCCTGAAGAACATGGCAGCTCTTCTGTTACAAGATACCACTGAGGCAGAATAAAGTCTGATGGCCATGCAGGTTCATGCCAAGTTCCTTAATAAAAAAATGATGACCCAGAAATACCTTAGATCTTGGCTCCAGCCTAAGCACAGCATTTTCTACAAAAATAACAGGCCCACTTTGAACATCAGTGTCAATACTAATATCATGAAAACGCAAGCTTTCAATTTTTACTATGAAGAACAGGGTGTAGTGTTGATCAATAAATCCTACATGAACTCATATAGTCTCATCCCCCTATAACCAATAGAAAGGAATATAACATCTTAGAATTTATATGACTACCCACTCCTAAGTTACAACTACTTAATTACTGAAAATTTGCACTCTTCTCTGCAGAACTGCTTACCCCTCCTTTGCTATGTCTTCAGCAGTGTTTCCAGCAGCTAAGATCTCCTTTCTCCTCTACAACTGGGATAACATTTGATGCATTCTTCGGGTATGCTTGAAAATCCCTTTATATTGCTGAAGGACAAAATGTGAGGAAAATGGTATTTTTCTTTCAAATCAGCCCAACATGTTTTTCTTTGAAACCTACTTCAGAACTGAGAAATAATGTGTTTTCTACACTTTTAGCTAAAGGTAAGCCACAAAGCAATACTAGATGACTACAGTTCTATTAAAATACAGAAGACAAAAAAAATAAAAAAAATAAAAAAAAGAGAGAGAGAGAGAAAGGTTTGTTTTTACTTGCTTTATTCTTGCTTTCCTACCTGCAATGGAATGAAAATATAAAAAGCAAGAGGGAGAGAGATTCATTTTGTAATTTTTTTCCTGTTATAGCTAGCTACTCTTCCTCCCAGCCAGTTCAGCTCGGACTAATTGGGTGTTGAAATATGAAATAACATTGACATTCTACCATATAAAAACCTTAAAAAAGAAGCCTAGAGTCATTTAAGGTATATTTTCTTATTAGCTGATATTTAGGATTTTATTTAAATTTTAAAAAAAAAAAAAAAAAAAAAAAAAATCTATAATGACTAGCACCAAGTTTCCTTCCTGATTATGATATACACTAAAACAAAAATAAAAAGGGAATAGTTTACTGATACATACTGAAAAAATAATCTAAAGAAGATATTTTTATTATTATAATGCAAAGTCATAATGTACTATTATGTGCTTCCTCAAATACATTAAAGATCCCTGTATGTAGTCTGCTCATGTTCCTACTACCTTTCCTTGAGTAATTAATAATTTGCAAATAACTGTTGTGCAATAGTCCTGTTCTTGCAGAAGCCTATCTTAATCTCTCTTCTGTTTACAGGCTAATTACATGTGAACAGCCACAAATATCACATGCTACAATAAGCAGTGACATGCTGCTCTAGGCCTCAGATTTCACTTTGTCCCTCTTCTCAGAAACAGACATACAGCTCCCTTTTCCGTTTCTTTACATTAATTTCAAATCACCAAACCAGCACCAATTAGTTTTAAAGTCTTGCAGTTAGCATATCCCCTCCTGTTCTTAATAATTCAGGAGAAAAAATTATCAACACCTGGTGTTTTATTGTTCCTGGGTGTTCTGATTGCCTCTTGGTTCTTCTACAAATGGCTCAAGTGGCTGGAAAATTGCTGTTTGTTCGCCTCTATCCATTTCACCATTAAAGAGCTCATTAAAATACTCCCTCCATCTTTCTCTAATTGCATTTTTTGTAACGAAGATTTCCATTTTTGTCCTTTATCTGACCCATGTACAGTTCACACCCTCGCCTCAAATGCTGATATCCTGGTAAAATATTCTTAAGTTATCTCATTACACCACCACTTCAGCTGCATGGAGCCATTTTTGTGACACATGGCTGAATCATTTGTATTACCAGAAGATTTATGGAAGTCACAAAATCCTCACCACATATTAGTGTTTAATTGTGTTTTTATACTGCCCTCAAAATCTGTTTGTTTGTTTTCCTTTATCTTCTTTTTATTGTTTTCTCCTGCAGTTTTCTTTACTCCAGGCGTTTCCCAACTGGTACAAAATTGTGGAAGGATGATCAGGCCTGTTGCCCCATCTCCTTGGCATTCAGGTCTGTATTCCATGTTTCTCAAAGGGGAGTGTTATACAAAGAACTACTCTCTACATTAAAACATCTCAGTCATTACTTTACATGCCAGCAAGATACGTCCAAAGCACCCACCTTTAGCAGATTTCTCCACCGATAGTTCTGAGGCAATCAATTCCTACTAAGTTCCACATGAAATATGCTCCACGGTTACAGATTTGTTAACTTCAAAAACTTTGGTTTTTTAACCATCTTTTATAGCACAAGGAATTGCAGATGCATGTGTACGTGCATCATAATTACTTAAAAGTATCATATAATATTTACTCAGATTTTGCAGTTCACTTTCACAAATACTGTGGAAACCCCATGGATAATGTCTTCAGTTTCATGACTAAAGCTGGAAAAAGAATTGTTCAAGGAAAAGTTTTACATTTCTTCACCAAATTTATGCAGTAGCAGGTATTTCTAGATGCAGACACAAGCTATCCATTTCTTTTCCAGTGTTCATGCATTGGTTTTCTCACTGTTTTACGTATTTCATTCCCTTGGGTCAGTGACATCGGTAAATTGTTTGTACAGGAAAAACCCAGCAGCTGTCGGTGTGTATTGGTGTCCAGAATTCCTCATAACAAAAGCTATGGTTTAAGTCTAATTTTGAATAGCAAAACATGATGCATTTAATTACAAAACTTGTCATAACTTAGGCAAAGCGACTTGATCCCTCACATTAAGTTCTTGAGGAGCTTAGTTGTTGGTGGGGTTTTTTGCTTGTTTGTTTTGCGGTCTTTGTTTTTGTTGTTATTGTTTTTGGTTGGTTGGTTGGGTTTTGTTAGTTTTGCACAGCATCAGAGTGGTTGAGGTTGGAAGGGACCTCCAGAGATCCTTTAGTCCAACCCTGCTGCTCAAGCAGGGTCACCTTGACCACGTTACACAGGTTTTTGCCAAAACCAGGAAAATAACATCACACTGAGGCAAACATCATTAGAAAATTTGACCCTGAGTAGATATTTTTTAGCAAATATTCTAGTTTATCAACTACAGCAGAAATCTTCCTCAGCAGAAATCAGACTCCCTTTTCACCCGAGCCACCCCCCGGGTTCCGCACTTTCGTCACACCCCCCGTCACTGCGGCCGCCAAGCCACCGGCAGTTGTCGCCTCAGGCCGTTCTACCCGCCCCACCCCGCCGCCGCCGGCAGCACAGAGCTTCACCGCGGGCCTGGGGCTGCTCGTTCTCCTTCCCGAAAGCTGAGGCGAATCTGCCAAGTGCCGGCAGCCGGGCCGCCCTCTGCTCGGCCAGCGGAAGAGGAAGCGTCGCCATTTTGTTTCGGGTGATGGCGACCGTGGTGCTGTGGAGCTGGAGAGTTTAGCGCGGGCCCGGCCTCCTCGGGGACTCGCTTCTCGGACAGTCGCTGTTGCTGCGAGTTTCCTCCTCCTCCCCGCTGCGTCCCCCGGTGATGTACGGAGGGGTCGGGGGTTCTCGCCGGAGCGCAGAAGAGGCAGGCCCGCCGCCCCTCATGTTGTTGTCAGGCGGGGCAACGGTCCCCGGGCCCCCCGGAGGAGGTGGAGGAGGTGGAGGTGGGAATAGCCGTGTGGAGCTGCTGGTGTTCGGCTATGCCTGCAAGCTGTTTCGAGATGATGAGAAGGCTCAGTACCAGGAGCAGGGGCGACACCTTATTCCTTGGATGGGAGACCCCAAGATCATGATCGATAGGTCGGTGTACCACAACCCCCAGACTCTGCTGCGAGATCTGTTATAGCCTCTTTCTGTTCCTCCCCTTATACTGTGGGCAAGCGAGGGCGGGGGATGAACAATGGAGGGCTCGCTCTGGCCGATCAATGTGTGGGGATCTTCTTCGCTGGCAGACTTGGAGGGCTGCTCCTCCTGCTAGGGTGCTTCGAGCGCTGCTGTTGTAAGGCTGACGTCCCCCAGGCAATGGGAATTTGGGGTTCCCTTCTCTGGCAGTGTGGGGAGGTTCCCCTCCCTCAGGCATCCAGTATGCATTGTGTCTTCTTCTCCACTTGCTAGGACAGGGTTTGTGGAGTGGAGACTGAAGGTTTTGCACCTTTTCAGTGCAAACGTGAACTATTATCTATTCTCACATGGAAATCAAGGAAGCCCTATTGCGTTGGAATGCTTATAGGAAGCTTTCTGCGTTCGCTAAGCAGCCAGGGTGTAGGGCAGGGAGATAAGACATTTACCCACCTTAGGGAAAGTGGGGCTTCTGTACTTCTGTGTAATCTGACTGCAAGCTGTTGATGGGATACCCCAAGAGTAATTTGTGGTCTAATCACTTTTTCCTTGTGCCGCGCGTTAATCTATATTAGCGGCAGAGTGGGTCTCATTTGGGGTGTTTGCTCTTCAAATTTTATGACAGAGGTGGCTTTTTAGGTTGTTTTGCAGTACTTACAGGTTCATGGCCAGAGAGTGTTAACAGAATTTAGTGGTTTGGTTTTTCTTCTGGTCTCTTAAGAAGTCTCAGTGGTTCAGGGTGGGATTTAGAAGTAATTTATTCAGAATGAGTTTTCTGAATATATATCTGGAGAAAGAAAATTAGAAGTCAGGTTGGGTATATGTGAGTAGAGCACTGAAAGTGCTATTTATGAGAAGTTGTGGCTGATCCTGAAAAACTCAGTGGAAAGATGGAAGGGTTTGGGTTTGAAAAGGATCACATGACATACTATACATATTTGTTCCCTCAGTTTCATCATTGGTGTGATGCTAAGCGTGATTTTTCTTGTTTCGATTCAACACAACAGTATTTGGCTTGAAAAAAAATCCATAAGAATGCAGGAAAAAGAGATGTTCTTGTGCTATTTTCGATTCTTACTGTTTAATTTGTTAAATTGCAATAAACACAAAAACATGAATAAGTTATATTTTATTCTTAAGTGAGAAGTGTTATAACACACACTTCTGAGAGTGGCTCACTTGCATGGCACATTTCATTAGGAGGTAGAGGCCATTTTTGTGGTTCTGTACAGCAGTAACCCAGTTTTTTGTAGTTATGGAAATTGTTGGGAGCAAAAATGAAGTATGTGCATGTATGTACATACATACAATACTAAAAAGTTCAAATAACATACATTTGTAAGTTAAGGAAGCTTGCATTTACTAATCCTATAAACTACTTTGGAAGCTTAGGTTCTTTTTATCTCCAGCAGCAGTCTTCATTTTCACCATTTTGAGAAAAGCACATTGCTATAAGAAGACATGGGTTGAAGTTTGCCTGTGGACAGAGCTTGATTAACCAGACCTACGTGTTTCATTAACTTTGCTATTAGAATATTTACTTTCTTTGTTTTTGGTCTAGCAAGTTGGCACAAGTCAAGAGTTGTGTGTGGGAAGACACCTCAGCGGAGTGGAGTTTACTGTCACTTTTCAATCAGTTTCTTTTACTGATGCATAAACATTATCCCAATGCAATGCTTTTCTTGCAAATAAAATTTTCTGCTTAGTAGAAAGGAAGTGTACGTCATTGATCTTTGCCGTTTTTACGGTGAACCTCCTTGAATTGCATGTATATGTTACTGTTCCTATGTATGTGTGTCTCTCTATCACATAACCCAGAACTTATTTCCTCAGCCAAATGGCTAGGGGCCGAGCCTAGCCATGATTTTACCTCCAATGGACGCAAGTTTCTATGGTGAAGATATCTCCTGAGAGTTCGGGACTAGCAGAAAGAAGCGAGGAAATTTCGACCGTTTGGTTCTTACGGATAGGTATTTATGTATTCGGGTTTGTGTGAATGTAAGCTATTTGACTTTCCAGAAAAACATATTTTGCAAGTGACATTGATTGGTTGGTTGAACCACGTACGGTAAGAGCTGTTAAGGAAATGGATCCCACTTAAACTATTAAAGGATACCTTTGCCTTTAATTGTAATAATTTATAAGTTTCTTTGAGAGGAATCTAGCCTATTAAACAATTTTTCAATAGTTGGTGACAAATGATTAGCAAAATTAAACGTAACTTCTAAAAGGAAATATGCTTTAACATATAAGTATTTTTTTTCATTTTTAATGGGTAAGTATTTAAGTAGTCGCATAAACTCAAGCCCTAAGTTTTTTTCATTGACCAGCTTTTTCATCTTGCAGGTATGATGGGCGTGGTCACCTGCATGACCTTTCTGAATACGATGCTGAATATTCTACATGGAACAGAGATTATCAGTTGTCTGAAGAGGAAGCTAGAATAGAAGCCCTCTGTGATGAAGAGAGGTATTTAGCCTTGCATACGGACTTGCTTGAGGAGGAGGCGAGGCAAGGTATTGCTCAAGGAAACTTCCTGAGTTAGCACATGTTTAAATAAATAATTTTGAATTTAATTAAATTTACTCCTACTTATTTTATACTCTCTTTTTTTCTGATGTTATCTTGACAGTATCCAGTGGATTCGAAAGCGGGAGTCTTTGCGTATGTGAGAGGACCACAGGATAGTTTAAATATAGATCCACACAGAAACTGCCCTGATTGTGAGGGCAGACTGGGATTTCAGACACGCCCCCCGTCACCCCGGGGCCCCCCCCCCAAAAAAAAAAAGAATAAACACACCCTGCTTCTTTTTCAGTGTTGTATAACTGAAAGTCAGTGTTCTTGTGTGAATAATTATGTTAGAATGTCTTAACCCTCAGCCTTTATCTCTTCAGGGAGACATAAATGGTCAGCATATGTACATGCTGTCTTTTTCTATTCAGTTTTAAATGAAAGTTAAAACAGGTGAAAACATCTCATCTAAAAACTTAAGTAAGAATCTTTTTTTCTCCTTCTTTTTTAAAACATTAACTTTAAAATATGTTGTATTAATTGATAATTGTATTTTTGTTCAAGAGGAGGAATATAAAAGACTGAGTGAAGCCTTGGCAGAAGATGGTACCTATAATGCAGTGGGATTCCGTTATGGCAGTGATTATTATGACCCTTCAGAACCCACTGAGGAGGAGGAACATCAGCCTGCAAAACAAAGAGGTAAGGGGTTAAAAATGGTGAGGGTTAGTTAAGAGGAAGCACCTCTGTCTCCCATGCAGTTCAAGGTTGAAAATCTTTGATGTTTTTACATTCATTTTAATGCAAAAGTACTTCAGGGTAAATAGAGGTTACATTTTTTATGGAATTTTGTTACTAAGTTTTTCTGAAAACTTTCTCTTGATGTATTAAAATATTTTCCTGATAAACCATAGTCAATACTGCAGTAATCAGGATCAGAAATTTAATTCTGCTGTCCTGCAGGTTCTTAATCATAAAAATTCTGGTATTTCATCACATGACAATATTTTACCACTATGTTTCTTGGTCAAGAAGGAAAAGATCACTAGAAATAAACAAAACAGTAATTAACCATGATAGAATTTTTAGATTTAGGTTTCATCACCTTAATAATTACAAACAAGACCGTTCTCAACGTAGTATGCTTCTCTTCGTGATCTTAAATGCAGAGTTCAGCTTCTCATGCTCCCATCTTTAAGTATGATAACTGTATTTTTAATGGGAAGTCTTAAGGAAGCTTTCAAGTGTTATTGAGCTATGTCTTAGTTATGTTAGAATTGTTTAATTAATTATTAAACTACATATTATTTAACTACACTTACTACTACTTATTTAACTACTAGGGTTATTTAACAACATACTGCTGGGTTACTATGATACGAGATGTGTTTATCTTACCTAGGTGTAAGCTTCTAGATAAGCTTTTTTTTTGTAATAATTTTTTGTTAACATTTGAATAGTTTGTCGTGTTTTGTGCTATAGTATTTTACCTTGCCATTTGTTGTAGAAGCAGCTCAGACAGAAAATGTAGAAGAAAACGAAGAACCTTTTGTTGCCCCTCCAGGACTGAATGTACCTTCTGATGTGGAACTGGTATGTGTGTACATTTTATGCAGCCTACATTTCTGTCAATTTTCAAGAAGTTTATGGTGCTGTACTGATTTTTCTCCATAAACTTCAGTTTGGTAGACTTAAGATTATTCTCAAATAGTAGCTTATTTCCAAACGTACTGCCTTGATTTTTTTTGAATTCTTTTAACTCTTGAATCTTCTTATTCACATTGAAATTACTACTGTGTTAATGCTAAGTGCATTTAGTATCACCTGTGATATTTCAGAGAATTTGGAGAAAATAAAAAGTGGAAAGGACTGTTAAACTAGAAGATTGCTTCTGTTGACTTTTTCAGATTTGTTTTAATTTGGCCCAATCTGAAGTGGGTAGGAAGTGACCAATGTAAAGGCTGCATTTAAGGCTAGCCTATTCCAGGAGGAAAGCAATCATTTATTTCTAGAAAACTGTGAAATAACTTGAAAGTATTAGCATTATAGAAGCTCTTCCCTTCATGTGATCTTACCAGAATGTGCTACATTGTAAGCTGTAAGCTTAACAACAACTTGCATGTTTTCCCTAAAGGGAGCTGAACAGTCTCTTCCTTCCAAGATCCTTCACTGAAGTGAAGTGATGTTGGTGTTTCAGTACAGTTGTAAACATGATGAATTTAAATTTATTTCAAGTTCAGAAGAGATGCTGAGAAGGGCAAATAATATTATTTTATACCGCGTTTGTGGAAATGTTAATTTACCTTTGGGCTGCCTTCTTAACTTGATAATCTTAGCTAGTAAAGATTCAAAGCAATTTGTTAGAATGACTATTCGTGAACACAGTGTTTGTGTAAGACTGTTCTTCTACTTCATTAGCCGTTAATTGAAAGTTTTTATCCTGTTCTGTTTTTTTAACGTATCTATTGTGTTACTTCCTTTATTTTTCTATACAGTCATACAGTATCTTTCAAGAGTAAAGTGCTTACAAACCCACTTCTGAATTCAGATATTTACGTTATTGCATTTAAATTGCCAGCTATACTTTATTCTTAGAATAGGAACGTCAATTTCACAGTCAGAAACCGCTTATTTACAATTGTATGTGGTTTCCAAAAAGTGTCTGATGGTGAAAGAAATTTTGCTGTTTTAGAAATCTGTTTTGCTGAGTTTTGTTCTGAAATTTAAGATACGTTTTTACACGTAGTTGCAGAATTCAGTGAGAGGCTTACTAAAGTTATTTCTAATATAAGTCAGCTATTGAACTCCAATATGTTCAAGCAAACAAAAAGTGAATGGGGGATATTTTCAGTTTGGGTTTTAAAACAAACAAAACCAGAAATGTCTAGACAACAGCTCTGAAAAGAACATATATTTAACCCTGGATTGAAAATCATGAAAATGTTTTTTGTAAGCCATGATGATGTTGTTGTTCCAACCAAGTGATTCAGCTTCCCTGTTGAAAGTGCATATTCTGTTGGTTTTGTTTTTCTTTTAAAGGCAAACAAAACGCTCTGTAAATTACTTTGCCATTTTGTTGATCCCCAGGTGATTGGAATACATGTGCAGATACATTACTATTTTGTGGAAATGACAGTGGTGTTCTAGGCTTCTCCTGAGGCTGCTGCTAATCAACATTTAAGTTAAAGGGCATGTGATGTGTAATTATGGCAAGAAGTTAATGGTCAAGGAGTGGGGTGGTACTTCTAAGCTTTGTTTGGAAGTTGGATAAGATCTGAGAATTGTCTTGCTAACTTGGAGACTTTGTTCACTATCTGCAAAGTGCAGGTCAATAAAGGTATCAAATAGCTCCTGCAATAAAGAGCAATCCAGTGTGTAAATGTTAAATGAAGACTAAGTAGTTAGGCAGCACTACTGTAAAATAAAAATAAAAAATCCAGAGGCTCCAGTGAGCTGTTGCATGTTGAGTGTATGGAAACTCCAATTGCAGCAGTAATGTCATTGTCAAATTTAAAATACAAGAGTTGTGTTAAGCACACAGGATGTCTTCTACTGATTGAACTGTTCATGGTCTGGGTTAATGGGCAAAGATGACTGTTTTTAACCACTGCATTTTAAGAAGTCTGTGGATGCCACAGGCGTATGCAATAAGAGGATATTATCAGCTAAATTTATGAGATTGAAAATTGTTTTATTTTCTCTAGATGAACATATTTGAGAGGCAATGTAAGGTTTAAATTATTTTCCAGGCTCACTGAAGAATGGAGGATAGTTAGTTGTTTAACTTGCAGTAAGGAAAGCTCGCTCAGGAAAAAAAAATACAATAATAATTGAAGTTTAGAACAGAATATCTGACTAGATTATAGCACTTACATAATGTCAACTCTGGACTGTTTTCAAAGGGTTTTTCCCCTGTTCTCCTGAAAGAATACCATCAATTTTAACAGTCTTATCAGTTTAACTTAGTCTATTTATTAAATTCAGTAGCAAACTAGAATATATCTATGACATCTGCATCTCTACGTGATGGAGATTTAATGTTTTCTTACTTCGTAAAGTTTCAAAATTTTGCAGATCACTGGTGCTGCTAGTCTTCCAGAGCTTATAAAGTGGTGTCAGTTTCAAATTCAATGCTAGATTGCAGTTTTGGGTACAATGTTTCTTGAGATTCCTTGCTGATTTGTAGCTTTGTTCATGAATTTCTAGGTCTTGAAATGTAATTTATATTCCTACTCAAGAACGACAGAAATAGTTATATTTTATATATGAGTAAATTGTGAAACTGGCAATGAACATAATACTGTCAGTTTATTGAGAACCTAATTATCTCTAATTAAAACAATCTTTAGTAGTGTTCTAGAGGGACAAGTTAAACTTGAAACAACTATTTATTTTTCCAGATTGAACATGTTGTTCTAATGAAGAATCCAACTGGCTGAAAATAATTTCTAAAAATGTGCTGTTTGATCACATTCAGTCTTTTTTCCCTAAATAGAGCACTGCTGTATTATCTGCTTCTGATCTTCTGAAAAAGATTTTCTGAGGTCTGCAGCATGCATCTGCATTTGGACCAGTAAAAATTCAAAGCTGAAATGAATCAGTAGTGTGCCATTTCCTTTTTTATAGGTACACACAGTATGTGTTCCTACAGTCTGTTTAGCACAAGACAAAACAGACCTATCTGAGTATGAAATTAAAGAGTCAATGGTGAAGTTTATTCATTCTTCAATTAAATTCTTGTTCTTCTCACTTCTTGCTTTTGACATGGCAGTGCTCGTTACGTGAGATTTCAGGAGTGGAAATGCACAGATACTGGTTACCTTCATTCTTTTTCTTTTATTGTTAAAGTGTTTAATGACTGGGAATGTGACAGTATGTATAATTAAAATTCTTATGTTGGTATTCAGATGCAACATGTCTCTTCCAAGAAACCTAGTAAGAAGCTTTTGTAGTTAGGGAACATTATTTGCACATTTTAAGTCCATGCATGGTGACTCTTCAGAGCACCTTAAGATATTGTAAGGCAGATCCACTTGACTTTGGCACTGCTGTGTCAATGAAAACATCTGTCTTTTATTTCAAAGGTGAAATGCCTTCACTCGGTGAAAGTGATTATGACACCATGTTGCTGAGAAAGCTGAGAAGCCAGGCAGGGATCTCCCCTCTTTCTAGTTCCCTCTGGAGTTCTGACAAACTTTACAAACCACTTATGAAAATACAAATCTATGTTATTTTACTCCTGCAGCCACCAACAGCAAAAATGCATGCGATTATAGAACGAACTGCAAACTTTGTCTGCAAGCAGGGAGCACAGTTTGAGATTATGCTAAAAGCCAAGCAAGCACGCAACTCCCAGTTTGACTTCTTGCGATTTGATCACTACCTCAATCCCTACTACAAATTCATTCAGAAAGCTATGAAAGAGGGACGATACGCAGCTCCTTCTGAAAATAAAACAGACGAGAAAAAACGTAAGTAATTGCTTGTCGAATGGGTGGCTTTGGGATGTTGATCAATGGAACATCCATTCGTCTTTTTTTTTTTTTTTTTTTGTAAAAATAGCTCTATCTTTTTGGTGTATTGTGATGGCAGTACTGTTATCCTGCAGCTGAGATTGCTGGGATGATTTGAGATTTTCCTTAAATTGAAAAAGTTTTTTAAAAGAAAATATTATTTTGGGGAACATTATGATACAAAATCTGCTATGATCTTGGAGCTTTATAATGCTTGTGTAGATCTAGTCCAATAAAAACTTGAGTTGTACACTTAACTTTTAGTTTTATTGATGGCTAACAATGCCATCTTTTTAATCTTTATTTTAGTGAATAAGCAGATTTGTGAAAAGTGTAGTTTCTTAGAAGAACGCATGATTGTTCTGTACCTTCATCCTCTCCCAAAACCAATCCACAGAAAACCCAAATTAAATTGAGATATTGCTTTTACTCAGACTCGAAAGTGAAATCTGAGGAAGAGGATGATGATGACGACGATGATGATGGAAACTATCTGCATCCAAGTCTCTTTGCATCTAAAAAATGCAGTAGACTTGAAGAGCTTATGAAGGTATTTCATCCTATTAAAATGACTTTTAAATGTCTGATTACAGGGCACAGAATTGTAATATGCTGCAGGTGATAGGATCTTCTGTTAACATTTTTTTCTGTCTGTGTTGGAAATGTAAATGTATTTTGCTAAAAGCTGAGATGGAATATTTTCTTCTCAGATTTTAGATAAAATCTTGATATGACATGATAGGTTTGGTGAATAATATTTCAGCAGAATTAGTACAACTCATTATGTGTAGATTTTGCTGGATATGTTATAGATACTTTTTGAGTTTGACCTGGTGATGGAACAGTGGGAATAACAGATGTTTGTGCACTTATGAAGCTTTCAGAGAAATGGCAGCAATGTTGTCTGATACTTAGACAAGTAAAGTCAGATTGTGTCTTATTTCAGCCTTGGTGTTGAACAACAGAGTAATACCTGCTTTTTTGTTCATGTCATGGATTTATTGTCACAACAAATTGAAGTGTATTTTGTCCTTTTTTTTTCCTTCCTCAAATTTTTGAAAAAGAATCAAATTGGTCCTGATACAGGAACTACAGAAACAGTAATTTCAGTGTTTGGAGTATATTATTGATACCTAATTAATTTAATTCAAATTAAGTTGATAACACCATGTTTTAAATATGCACTTCAAATTTTAATGTATTCTCTACTCTCAAATTTTTTAGCCTTTGAAGGTAGTAGACCCAGATCATCCACTTGCAGCACTGGTCCGCAAAGCGCAATCAGATAATAACTCATCGACACCACAGTCAACGGATGGGGCAGCTGTTCAGACATCACAAGTAGAATATTCTTCTGATTGTAAGTGCACCGTAATTAGGCAACTGATGGTGTATCTTGATGAATTAATTGTGTGTGGAGACCCGTGGACAGAAAAATATGTTAACTTCATCTTTGATCATTTGTAACTGGTATTTATTCTTTTTCGATTGCTTCGATCTTTGAAGGTGTGTCGTTCCACCAGGTATATATCAAATTGCTAGCAGTTTATTAAAAACAGAAATGGGGTGGGGGAGTGAGGCAGCAAAGTCTCCAGTCCGTGAGTATGGAGAGCAAAATAATGTTTCTGATAGCTTCCATCAGTTTCTATTAATGAAGCCTAACTAATGCCTTCAGAGTTGAATGTAAAACTGTCCTATAAAGTAGTTCATCAAAAAAACTTACTGCTTTGAGTGAAAAAGCAGATGGTGAATCTGCTTTGAACAGTTTTGCTAGCCTGTCTAATACTAAGAAAAATGTGCAAAGGTTAAAAAAAAAAAAAGGCACAAACAAAAACATGTTTACTGAAGGATCCACATGAGGTGATAAATTCAGGTTTTAGTATAATGTTCTAGTCTGAAATAGAAAGTAGTTTTACAGGAAATAAATGTTGAAGTATTTTATTACACACTTTGTATCATTTTTCATTATTTTGTTATTCTGTGCACTGGCTCAATGTTATGTGTAGAAAATAAAAGTCAGGAAAATACAAGATCCAAAGTTTAAAAATTGGTATTTAAATTATATTTTCTATTACAGTATCAGAGAAAGAGGACTGTCTTTTAAGTTCAAAAGCTACAGAGGTCATTCTTTAGTACAGGGGTAGATACTCTAATTCTCTTTAAAATTAACAACAAAAGCAATGATAATGTTTAAATTATAAGTGAGCAAATCATAAGTGAGCAATGTGGAAAGTTGTGTGCTCAACTGATTTTCCTATGCCTAATAATAAAATGCCAAGGCTTTCCTCACCTCCAAATTATTACTAAATCTTTAATACTAGACTTTTCTTTTGAACCATTTCAGATTAAATTTAAATATTGTCCTGTCTGTAACCTCTTCTAAGAATCTCCTCTGCTATTAAATATTTTAGCAACGTTATCTTAACTTCTCTGGGTATGTCCGGTTTCTATTATCTTTGAAGCTGCTTAATGCAGGCTGCATGCAAAGCTCTTGCAAGTTTAGTAAATTCTCATACCCAAAGAGGTGAGGACAAACTTAACTGGATTTATGTGCCTCTAATTCTTTTCATAGTCCTTACTTGTGAAAGTCATTGATTCCTTAAACATAGAAATGACTTATCCTTTCATTTATAGGACTTACCATCTGACATTATTGAGCTATAAGAATAGATACATTGTAGCCTTCACTGCAGAAATATTTTATGTCAGTATCAATTTGTAGGTAATAATTCATTCTTTTAATAATGTTATTGCAAATAATTATGACAATAATTATCAAAGTTGATTATGAAGTGTTATAAATTCAGAAATCCCCATATGATTAGAGATGTTGTCCAACTGCAATATATGTAGTGGAATATGTGTGGAAGTGTTTTTATTTAAAACTGTACCTTAAGAGAATATTAATAAAACTGAAATAAGATGTCTGCAGAGGAAAGGAAAATTACTGGTTATTTCAAGGAAGACTGAAATCAGAATAAGTGTCTCTATGGATAAATGCCCTTCAGTTTTCTGATTACTTTCATGTCAGGCTTGAATCTGAATGAATGTGATGCAGACTTGGAGATTATCATTTAATAGCAATACAAGTTAAGCCTACGGCTCTGGTCTCTCTGCCTTTAAAACTTAATAGATCTTTATTCTGCTCTCCTTACAGATAAGTTATTCTTTGAAGAAAGTAAATACTGCCACACGTAATTGTTTAGGAAACTTTTAAGAGGAGTGTAATTTAATGCATTGATTAAACTTTGCCTCCAGAAATGTAAATTCTTACTCTAAATCCTTTGAAATATTTTACCTGAATACTTTCTGTTTATACACCTTTCTGTGGAAAATCTTTAGATTTACAGGAAGTGAGTGCCCTTGTGTGAAGTGTTAAGCTAATTAAAGCATTATAAATTACTTGCTTAAAGAAAGCAAGCAAGCCACAAGCCTTTGCTCTCTAAAGAAACAGACATTTAGAATCTGACAAACCTTTACCTTGGAAAACTTAATTAAATCAGTTTTCATCGTATTGGTATTATGTTGCTAAACTCATCTGCTTCTTGAAGCTTCTCTAAATGTGTCTCTATATTTAAAATATATCCAGCAGATACAAATTGAGTGTATTTTTCAATGTTGTGCAACTTTTATCATTCAATGCGTGTTGATTTTGCTAGAAGAACCCTATTTGAGACCTGCAACCCTTTTTTCTCTATCCTAAAATCATCTTGGAAATAAAAATTCCCTTCCATTTAAAACTATTTGTAAGATATTTCTATGCAAAGTAATGCTTGTAAATGTACACAAAGAAGACTAATGCTTAATTTCAAACTTCTGTGGAAATAATAAAAAATTTACTTCTAATTAGAAAGAAAAAGATTTTGTGGTTATGTATTCTGATGTAATGTAGAGCAGTAAGGCTAATCTGGTTATCTATGACTTGCAATTGCATAGTAGTGCAGTATTTTTTAAGTACTTAGAATTTTCAACTAACGCAGTTTAAATAAGATATTCTCATATCCATTTTTAAGATACCTACAAAATTAGCGGGGTTTTAAGTGGCAGTTTTTACTAAGAGTATGTTGTATAAATATTTTTTTTATGACCACAAAAATGGGTTATCCATCATAAGATCAGAAAGTGATTAGGTTGTTTCTACTAGAAAGCATTGTTAGAGTGAGATGTGATTAGAATAAGAAGCAGAACTGGAAGATATAACAATGAGCAGGTAATGATGAGGCACTTCAGTGACTTATTTATGTATGTCCATAATGGAGAGTCCATAAAGAAGGCACTGGATAAAACTGTGAAGTATCAAAGTTGTATATATATTTAGCATAGTACTTTGAAATACAAAATTGTGGTACTTGCTGCAGTGGGATGTTATTGAAGCACAACGCTTTAATCCTAAAGCAATTTATATACGAAGGTATGAAATGCATTATTGCGCTAGGTAAAGTAGCAAGGGATGTTAATCTCCGTGTGCATTTGCATAAAAAAATGCTTGTTTTTTTTTGCTGCTTGTGCTTAGCTGTGTATACTGAAATTCTCCAAACAACTTTCTCCACTAGCTTGAGTTAGGTGTGCTAATCTTCCCTGCACAGTTCTACATGTCTATTGCATTCTGCTGGTATTAATTAGACATAATCAGAACTTCCCATCCTTCCTTTCATAATTACTATTTGCTGAGTGGTATGCTGAATATATTGGAAATACTTCAATATATTAAACCAATAATGGTGGGAGCAGCATAGAAAAATGGGGATGTACTTCCATAATTTATGTATTAGCATTTTTGTACTAGAATTGAGTTCAGACAGTGTTCCAGAAAAAGGAATCTTTGTTACTTACTATTTTTAGTTTATAAATCTCAGTTTCATTGCAGTGTAGCTGTTCCTTGTTAGCGACTATGATTTTTCCCCAGATGATACAGCCTTGTATGTGATCTTAAATTGCAGAGCTGGTGTGGTGGGCTTAAGCATTGGCTTGTAATAGTGAACTGTCAGGTGCTTGAGCTGAAAAGATACTTAGCTTAATGGCCAAGTATTTGCCTCTTTGCTCATCTTTTGATATGCTGCCTCAGACTGTAAATTCACTAAACAACACTAAATCACCAATGTGAAAAATGTGAAAATATGAAAATTTTTCATCCTGTCTACTTACTGTATGAGTTAATACAAAGTAATGGATTTAGTCTCATTTAGTCTCAAAGTAATATGATTTAGTCTCTTTTAGCTGGAAGTAGATCTCTTGACTGGGGGTTAGAGAATAAATAAACCTGAGGCAAACAAAAGTAGTTCACTTCTCTTCATGATGAAGTCTATTGGCACTTTGATTCTGTGCCATTCTTCTGAAAAGAACTCCCGTCAGCCTCATCTACTTGATCAAAAAATTTAAGGCAAACTTCAGTGACTCTGAGCCCAAAATGTAAAGTTTTACCAATCAAATGCAGAAAAAGAACTCACATATAGAGACTACGCTCTAAGATCATTTTAGAAAGCAAATTCTTTTTTGTTCATAATGAATAGTGGTGGCACATTCAGCTGTGCTGTAAATGAGGAGTTTGTATGCAGGTAATGAGTGGAATAAGGCATTGGCCATTGTGAATTGTTCTGGGTTTCTATTTTCTTTTCTTTCCATTTGCACTTGGTATATGCAAAATGTTTTTGAGTTTGACAGTAGCGTACGTGTACAATGTAGCACAATTGGACAATGGCAGCTACTGTGAAGGTAGTCTAATGTGAGATTTTCTATTATGAAGAATGAAAAACCACCTGTAAGCTTTAAAGTTTCTAGATTTTGTGAATGCCTATGTAGTTTCAGCATTAATAAATGATATTGCCTAATTTCTACTTACCTGTATATACAGTTTATGTAAGCAGATATACAGTCAGCATAACTTTGATTCCAAAGCTTCTAATGCAAATGTATTTACCAGATACAAGGAAAAACTACTCAGATACTCAAAACAGCTTTTTACCAGCTTTATATACAGGCAATTAAGAAAGGTTGTTAATAAAGTGGAACTTAAAACTAACTTAATGGTTATTGTAATTTTCTATATTGAAAAAAAAACATTTTGCTCTTAAAGCAATGCTGTTGTTTAATTAAACCACTAGCAATAATAGGAGTTTAATCTCAGTGTTAGTTTTGAATATATGTGCACTTTGTTCCTAATGCATACACAATTTTATCTAAGCTACAATGCCAGAGGTTAATTTAGTTTAGGAAGAACGATTTCGTATTAAGTTGTTTTTTGTAGGTGTTCTCTGGTGATTCACTTTTTTCTTTTATTTATTTTTTATTCCTACCTATTTGGCTTCCATCTGACCCTCACTATATTCTGATTCTGTCTTTTAATCTACATATTTCTTATTCATTCTAAGTGTATTAATGTGAACTTTGTTTTTACACAATAAGGTAGATACTATTTAATAGTGTGTTTTGTGAATCTAGATTGTAGATGGTTTTGTTCTGATGCCATAGTAGCTTTTTACTATTATTGTATGCCTTTCTTCTAACTAGAACTTTATTCTTTAATGTGTTTGTTTTTGTTTTTCTTTATAGCAACTGTGGCAGCCATGTATTATAGTTACTATATGCTACCTGATGGAACCTACTGCCTCGCACCTCCACCTCCAGGAATAGATGTCGCCACCTACTACAATGCATTGCCTGCAGGAGTGAGTGTATCGAGCACTACAGGGGTAGCATCAGTACCTCCACCCCCTGGTACTACACCTCCACCTCCCCCAGACACAACTGAAAGCAGCAGTGGGTTGACCTCTACCACAACATCTACAAGGTACCACATATTGTTTTATAGTTGTGTTTGTTTGGTGGAGGGGACTCTTTCTTGCACTGCAATATGAAATGTTTAGTAACAGCTGTATTACTGGTGATGCCTCAGTAATGTTCAGCAGTGTTTATACAGCTTTGATTACCTGGCTTCACTTTGGTCTTTGATATTATATGTGGTTACTGTTATTCCGCTATTATGAAGTTTTTTTCTATGTGGAAAATCAGCAGTTACTTTAACTGCATATTGAGCCTAGAGAGCAAGCCTCTATTTCATGGGGGAGGGGGGTTGTTAAAACTAGAGTCTGAAAGATATTTATATTCTATTTATAAAAATGATGTACTTTTTATGTTTTCAGCACAATTGCTCCAGTGGTTGCCATTATACCTCCACCCCCAGATATCCAACCTGTTATTGACAAGCTAGCTGAATATGTTGCTAGGAATGGGATAAAATTTGAAACTAGTGTTCGTGCCAAGAATGATCTCAGGTAAGAAAACATTATTCTGCTTTCTATTTTAAAATTTGAGGTTTTCATTTTTAAATGCATTAATAGAGCATGCAGATCTCTAGAAGGGACTTAGGTCTCTTTTATTTTTTTAATTGAAATTCAAGGACCTACTTAAAAGTAATGCCAAAGCATTATTGCCAAAATGTTAAAAACAACCAAACAAGCAAAAACTTCCTTCAAAACCATGCTCTCAATATATATCCTCTGGAAGTTTAGGCATACATTATAACGCTTCCAAATGTAAAATAGTGTTCTACCTTCAAGAGAGAGTTAGACAACAATAGATTGTTGGTATATACTGTGTTCATTTGTTTTAATAGATTTGAGTTCCTGCAACCGTGGCACCAGTATAATGCTTATTATGAATTTAAAAAGCAATTCTTCCTTCAAAAAGAAAGCAGTGACAACTCTCAGGTACGTGTGTACTTATATGTATACGTGTGTTAAATATAGAGCGTAAGTGGTAAAAGGACTTGTTTCTGTAGTGTATTATCATGAGAGTTTAAAAATTGCAATCTCTGAATTATAGAGAACTTGGTCAGCAAAGGATGCAAATACTTTTTTTGTTTTTAATTTTGTATAGCATTTAATTTGGGATACATGCAGTGGTATGTTATTTACTTCTTGCTTTTTAATATAAGCAGCCATTCACTGTGGTTGTAGTCTAAAATGGCAAACTGAATCTTTTGAATTTCTATACAAGGCAGTATATGCCTTGTGGAGGTCTGCAGCCTTGTAAAATTAGGATTAGTGTTTTTTTTTTTTTTTTGTCATGAAGATGAGGTATAACTTTTTAACAGCCACATGCTTTATGGTTCTTTGTAGACTAGTAGCCAAACTACATTGCTGGCATGCTTTTTTCTGAGTGAGGTTTTCTAACAGGAATCCTAGCATGACTGACTGAAATAATACAGGACCTTCAGAATCTCACGTCGGTTTCTTACTTCCTTCGCTTCTTCTAGTCATGTTATTAAAAGATAATACCGAGACTTGGCATCCTTGTTTTTAACCATTCTCATGTTAGCTAATAGCATTAGACTGTCTGTTCTCTTACTGAAAATTGCAAGTATTATCAGAAATACTTCATCTGATGTTAACTTTTCATGGGAAAGAGCTATTTTCTTTTTAGGCCCAATGTCATTTGTCATCTCAAGGCTTAGATTGGAGTGCTCACCAATTAATTACTTAAACTGAAGAAGGTAGGCCTGTGGGTAAACTCCTCAAAGTAACTTTCTGGAAAATGAAGAAATTCAGTTGTCTCGTTTTAATTTAATCATGAAAAATGTTTGGAAAACACTATTTTTAAAGATAAGCTGTAGTAAATGTTATCTTAGTCAACTGATAAATTACGTGCAAAGTTGTCTTGTACCACAGTAATAACTGTTATTCTAGAATTTCTTATTTCCAAAATAGTGAGTTGAATTCATAAAAGTTGCATAATTAATCAAGACTCATTAACATCTATTTTCTGGGGAAATTGTGCGTTAACCAAAATGTAATGATAAAAGATTCCTTTTAGGTGTTCAAATGATTCTAGTAGCTGAGAAGCAAGCAGAAACTGGTTGAAGTCCCCTGGGGTCTTGTGTAGCCATGAATATTCTCTTACTGCATGGTTTTGTAGATATTGCAGTTCTCTTTAATTTTTTAGAATAATGATTTCAGTATTATTTTTATGCTTTAATAATGTAAGCATAGGCAAATAATGCAATTGATTATTCTCCTTTTGGCCATTAAAGTTAATAGAAAATTGTGCTGTTGGCTTCAGTAAATACATGAAATCAGTTTCCTCTCAAAGGATTTTCAGAAATTAGTTCTGTTGGTCAGGGAGTGAGTGCAGGGAGCAATGAAAGGATCGCTTCAATACGTGATATTTCAACATTAAATATACTTAACAGCTGCCAGTGGGAAGCAACCAAGCTATTTTCTGAGAGAAGCTCATTTAAATGTTAAATTATTTAATGTGATCCCCTGACTTGCCATGTAAATATTTTTAATATCCTACAATATCTGTCTTAATATTCTTACAGTATGAGTGTAGAAGTTGTCTTGAATGATTCAGTCATGTAACAGTAGAACCAGTAATTGTTTACTCTTTTGAAAATCTTACATCTGTCCTGTATCAGTTTGATGTCACAAAAACCATTGGTAGGCCCAGTGTTCTTCAGCAGCAGGTTAGGACAAGTCAGACATTACCTTATGTTCATCCCTGTAATAACTTGAATTTGTAAAGAAGGTATCTAGCAAAAAATGTCCCAAGCTTTTGTTCTGTGAATCAGCTTTAATGGATTTTGTCCTGGACTCTGGAGATTGAGAACTAAAAGAAAATACTTTAGAAAGAATGTATATGCTTTTACGGTCCAGTTTTAAAAAATGCCATTTTTACAACAGTTGTTGGCAAAAGTGTACCTGCTGAAGAACATTTTCTTCCCTTTAAAATAACAACACATCTTACTGCAGATCTCTAGTCTGTGCTTCACATACACCCACAGGCTGCAGTGTATTATTTACAAGGAGCAAACTTCGGTCATGACTGTTTATTGATATACAATTAGCTCTTGATAAAGTGATGTTTGAAATAGTTGGCAGAATTACAGCTCCCCAGGCACAGCATTAACTCTCATAAACTACCAATTGGTAAAATTAAACATTTCTTTTGAAAAGGGAGTATCTTCATCCGAAGATGTTCCAGCAGATACTGCCACTGATACGCCAAGTGAGACTCAATTTGCAGATGAGCACACACCTGAAGATGCATCTGAGCCAAGTGCTAAGGGAGTTCCAGGAACTAAAAAGGATGTTCCTCCTAAAATTGTCAGTGATGGTAAATTGGTGAAAGGTACGTTGGCATCAGTGTGTTGACCATAAAAATATTTGTTAGCATATAGTAAGGAAAAAGAGGGGGTGCGGGAGGGGAGTAGGGAAAATAATTTGTGTTATTTTCACTAAAAGCATAAAATTTTGAAGTAAGCAATTTGCTTGCGTTCATATTTTTCTTTTATCAGACTATGAGGTATTTACTGTCTGACAGAATAAATTGTTTTGTTTTAGTTTAGTGCAAAGTTGAAGGCTTTCATCAGTGACGCCAGCAGAATTTTATTTTTGTAATTTAAAACTTGACAGTTACAAGCTCTGTAAGGAAGAAGGTACTCCTCCTGAATAAAAGCAGTAGTCTTTTTTGAAACCATACTTGTGAAGGAAGTACACTATGCTTATTTCTTGGTTAATCAGTCTTCCAATGTTGTGTGTTAGTCATACTGGGGAAAAAAAAAAAAAAGAGCCTTTAACGAGCCTTTTCACGTGCAAGTGAAATGTTTTTCCTCTTGCAGTTATAGCAGCAGAGGGACAAAATGGAAGGATCTCTTAAAAGCCAAATTCAGCTAACATGCTGTTAATATCTGGAGTTTGAAAACAGATTTTTTTATATTCAAGAACTGATTTCCCAGCCTGTCAGAAAAAGAAATCGTAAAATGTCTTTTCAGTATAAAATAGAAACTTAAAAGATACAAGTAGAATTAAAAGCCAATCGGGAACAAAACAGGAGACAAACTCTTAACCAGTGTTCCTGCTGACAAGTACAACCTTCTACCTTATTCAGAGGCTTACTTAATTGCTGATGAGTTTACCTCCTCCTTGTGGTCTTATTCCTATAAATTTATTTTCACTTTATGGTATAGTACAAATCCCACTTTCTTGTAATGTAAATGCAGTAGCTGGCTCTAAGACAAACATAATATCCGAACCTTTCTTCTGCCTCTGAAGGATTAAAATCCCATTTTAGTATTAGTTTAGTCATATGAAAAAGTTGGAATATTGCCATTAAGATCTCTTATCTTGTAATTCTGGCATTCTTACTTATAAGCCTGTTTTCTTACCCTAGAATTAGAAGATGCAAAGCTTATATTTTCTAAACATTGGTATGTAAATTAATTGTTGTATTTAATTTTCTGTTAGTAGAATCTTAGAGGATATTTATATATGCATGCAACAGGCATTCCTATTTGGGAAAGACAAGTATTGGAGTAGATCATATAGCAATGAGTTGTTTTGCTTGAGATGTGTGAGCAAATCAGTCGTTTATTCTTTAAAGTTACTTTTTGAATAAACTATTTAGAGATGAATTCTGTTTTTTTCCAGAAAATGGTTTTCAGAAAACACTGCAAGAAAAATTGAGGAAGAAGCAGTAGTTCAGACTTAAGTGTAGCTAATGTATTTCTATATTTATTATTTTTGGAAGATCCATTAATGAAGACTAGCTTGAAACAATCCACTTTTTTTTTTTTTTGTGGGTTTCTGTGGTGTGTGTACAGGTGTTCTTTTTCCTTTGTCTGTGCTGTCATGAATGTGTAGTGTTGTGCTTTTGTGCTGGGGTAGCAAGGAGGACTGTTTGAAAGTTATATTTGACCACTAATTTTGCCACAGCTAAGAGACTAGTTAAGATGCAGTGCATTTAGGGAACAGTATTTAAAATTTGCCTTTATTTCTCCTATAGTGAAATGTTGTTGACTCCCTGAAGTAATTAATTTTCATATAGATGGATGTAAGTCTTTAAGTTCTGTTTTGTGAGCCTGACAAATGCTATTGTTGCACAAACCATCAGATCTAGTGTGAAGGAAGCATAAGGGACTGTATCATACTGTAGTGTGTCAGCAGCCTTAGCAGAAAGAGTGTTCAGTGGGGAGAAGAAACTGGGAAAACAGATTCAATAAGAAAGAAAGCAACCATAGAGAGGAAATTCTTTCCTAGGATAGTCCATATATCTTTGTCCTGAGATAACAGATTTGCAGAAAAATATGGAACGCAAATGATGCTTTAAAGAGATGTATTTTAAGTTCTAGTTATCCTATAGAGCTAATTGCAGTGTCTGATATAATAAAATATGGAAAAAAAAATCAACTATTTTTCTGCTTCTAACAGCTTTACAAAGTATTTTATCCTAGACTGGAATGTTTCTGGTTTCATGCTTCAATCCAAAGACCAATTCTCTCCTCATTTTGAGGGTGGGAAGCCCTTAACTGATTTTAAATAAATGAAAAACATTTTAACAACTGTATTGTACAGCTGGGTCTAAAAAAAATGGTTTGTATCTGAAACTTTTTAATTTGAGGCTGAATGTTTCAGGGAAATATGTTCAAAGAAGAAAAAAATTGATGATATTGTATTGTCCTCCAAAATAATTACCTCAGTGTAAGGATGATACAGATCTGTTTCTTGTTTTTGGTTTCTTTCATGGTGTAGGCTACAGGAGTTATGGATAAAGACAAGAAATTCAATGTGCTTTCCACTGTTGTTTAATGATGTGTAAAATCTTACCCATTCATTCACAGCATCATTTGCTCCAATAAGCTTTGCAATCAAGGCCAAGGAAAATGACCTTCTTCCTTTGGAGAAAAACCGTGTTAAATTAGATGATGACAGTGATGAGGAGGAGGAAGAGGGCAAGGAAGGCCAGGAGAATGCTAATAATGCTTCAAACCATACTCCAGCTGTTACCACTCCTTCTGCTCCTGCTGAAGAGAAAAAACCTCAGCTTACTCAGGAGGAGTTGGAAGCTAAACAAGGTATCCCATGTTATATTGAAAACAAAACGGAAGATTGAGTCCTTTGTAAAGTACAGTGTTTTAAGTGTTTTCAGTCTTCACCATATTATGTTTACAGGAATTAGATTTTTTTTTTTCCTTTTCCCACAGTTTCTTACTTATTGTTAAGTATAAAATATTCATTGGTTGCTCAGTTAAAGCTGACAATATAACACAATGGCATTGAATAGTTTGCCATGGTATGTGATCTTTCTGAGTTTTTTTTCTTTACGAACTTGGGGTAAAACTAAACTTCTAGTTTCCAGTTTCCATTTACACAACCCAGAAAAAAACATGTCAATTTCTCATTTTCTTCACAGAACAATGAAATGCTTCAAGTTATTTTTTCAGTAATATAGCATGCCCATATGCACTAATATCACCTTGCTGATGTTTTGTTCCTGTTATAATGCAGTGCCACTAAGTCTTTGTATGGGTTTCTCTGTTACTGTGTATATGTAAAGGCAGCAGTGTGTGCAGTGTGAATTCAAATGAAGTGATCTTCTGAAGGGATCAAATTTCCCACCTTTATCCCCCAGGCAGTTTCACAGTACAGACTATTTATTATAAAGTAGAGATGCTGTTAGTGTTTGCCAGCTTAAAAACTTAATATTGCTCTTATAACTGTGAGTATGCCACAGGAATTTAAATTTTCATTGTCAAACAGTACTTTTTTTTTTTTAAAACTTCTAAGTAACTGCTCTTGTCTACACTTCTGTAGCACCAAGTATACTCTAGTAATACATATGTAGGGCAAGTATGAAATATTGTATATGAAATGAAGCATAAGAGATGGTTGGAAAATGCTGGATTAGGTGCAATTAACCAAAAAATAATCTTGTATGTACAGAACACAGAGCTGGGAATGTAAGATGAAGCAGGTTAAAAAAGAAATGTTCTGTGCATAGCTGAAGTGGCTTGTTTTCTTTCTTTAATCACATAACAATGATTGTTGTTTATAACAACAGCAAAAGCATTTGTAAAGCTATCTGGAGCAAACTCCTTTGTAAACTTTTTTAGATATATGTAAATTGGGTTGGAAAATGTGAGAAAATGATCCAGCCTGTGAGAAAAGAAAAATGAAGAGTGCATTGCTTTAAGGAGTATGAAGGAAAAAACCTCTGAATTTGCACTGCTACTATTTTAGGCAGCTTCTGTAAATAATAAGGAAAACACTAGTATGCTGCACTTCCAGGATCAGATTTTTATGGCAGTTTCTTTAAGCTTAAGAATTTTTACTTTATTAATGCTTTTCATTGATCAAATGGCATTACCTATAAATTATAATGGGTAGAATTTGATCATTTCAACTATGTCCTTACTGTCTCTTTGAATAGATGTACTAGAAAGGTTTGTATATAGCTGGGGGGACAGTTTGGTTCTGTTCTTTTTTGTTTGTGTGTTTCTTTCAAGGAAAATTAAGTTGCACAAGTGTGATTCATTCTATACTTGATTTTTATCTTCCTTAGCAAAGCAGAAACTTGAGGATAGACTAGCAGCTGCGGCGAGGGAGAAGCTCGCACAGGCCTCCAAGGAATCAAAAGAAAAGCAGCTACAAGCAGAACGCAAAAGGAAAGCTGCACTGTTCTTGCAGACTCTGAAAAATCCCCTGGCAGAGGCAGAAACTGAGAAGGTTGAAGATAATTCCTTCAGTGTTGAGGTATGCAGGAAATACATTTATCATAAAGCTAGCAGAAGAATTACCTGTGGGTATGAATCTGGGAGTATTTTATCAAGTTGACAGAAGAGATGGAATATTTTACAAATGGACAGAAATTTGAATTTTAAACACTTTTTAATCTTTTTTCAGTTATCTTACATGTGCCTCTTAATGTCAATTAAAAAACTGGTAGAGAAATAAGGTGTGTAATTCAACGGTCAGATTGCCAGTTACAGAAAGCAAAATAAACTTGCAAGTTTAACTCTGCTAGTGGTCTGTGAAGTAGAATGCTCCTCTTTCAAATTTATTTAGGTTGCTATTTTAATATTTGCTTGTTTCAAGTTTATTTTGGTGTGAGTAGACATCTTCAAAATTTGAAAACAATATGCAGGCAACTGAGCTTACATTCAGATTTACTTTGAACCTGTCCTGCTGTTTAATTTTTTTAACTTAGCTGGTATAAAACTGAGATAAATAGGTAGTGAAATGATCCATACAAGTTAAAGTTTCTAGTTGGAGCATCCTTAATCAAGAAAATAAATACATAGGTGGGAAAAATCTTTATTATATTGTGACTGTTATTCATCATTATTATGTTAGATAAGTATTTCAGGTAAGTGCTTTAAAAGGTTAGACTGCTAAGATATTTTTCTCTTAGGCAGCAATTTATTATGGGAGTTAGAGGAGATTTACTATTAGTATAAGGATACAATTTTAAAAATAAAACTGGGTTTGTGGATAGCAATACAAAATTCAAACAAACGTGTAATGTGTGCATGCATGCTGCTCACAGAGCAGGCAGTAAAGAATCAAAACAAGAAACTCAAAGTGAAAGAATTGAGGGGACTAATTATTCTGTCTTCCAGAGTATATATATGCTTGTGCCATTCTGATGATAAAGTGGCCCAATGCCTTGGGATTGTTCAGTAGAATCTGTTTTGGACAGCTGAAGCACATATCTATCTAGAGCAAAGCAATTTGGAGCGTCACTATTTCCGCACTTCTTTCAAAGAAGATTTTTTGATAGCTGTGTTACAAATTTGTGCACTTCCTGCTTTCTAGAATCCTAGTGTATGTGGCACAGGCAGACTGCTTTCCGTCTTTCTTTTGTCTTTGCAATGCTCCTGACAATTTGTCCTGTATCCCCTGTCTGGACAGTCAATTGTAATAGATCATACCAAGGTAATGTCAGTTTAAGAGCTTTCAGAAGCTCTGTTTTGAGTGAGTCATCATGACATTGTGCTCTTAGGCCCATCTAAAAGTAACCTGAGAGTTGATAAAGACTTTTTTCCTAGCTGTAATAAGCTAATAGAGTTGCTAGTAAGTTACTTTGCCATTTAACTGTTCGGGCTGTAGTTTCCAAAGGAAATAAAAATCTATTTTCTAGTGGTCACATGCTGGTTTACTAGAATTTATCACACAGAAGAAAAAAAGAGGTTTTATCATGCCGAAGTAACTATTAATCAGTTATCTGGCATTATCTTCTGCAGCAAATCGAACTATTACCAGGCAGTATGTGGATCAATTAAAATACCTTTTTGGGTACAGCTTCTAGAAATCCGTTTTGCAAGACCTGGAATTTTTGAGTAGGCAAGCTTAAAGGGGCAATCTTGGGTCAAAAGATGTTTAAGTTGCAGAAATACTTCAGTTTTATTTTGATTTCCACAAGTTTTCTAGTACTTCATTGTGTAAAAAATAATAGGTTGGTACAATCATGTTTGAAGCAGCTATATAAGTGTAATAAAGACGTAATTGCACTTACTCTGTCTGTGTCTGCCATAGGTGGTAACTTTTAGCTAGTAACTTAAAAGTTGGTACAATAATGTTCGTTAGTGTATAGTGCTTCTCACAACAGAGACATAAAGATGATAAGTTTGCCACCTTGCTTCATTTTTACTTTAGTTATAACTTAGTAAGCAGTTTTTATGTGGATTTTATTTTTAAGTTTGATTTCTAGTCCTGCTGCTGGTTAATTACTACTTCGTGTTTGGTCTAGAAATTGTGAGCCTTTGCAAAAGCCCATAGGTGGTAAGTAAGATGTGCATTGGTTCAAAATGCTTATATTCATGTCATTTAAAAAAAAAAGGGGGGTAAAAAATGTCTCTGCAAAAAAAAAAAAAAGATAATTTTGAAAATAAAAGCTACAGAAAAATGTAGATTACAATATTGTTTTCTACAGTAATGAAGACAAAACTGTAATGAAAGTCTCAGCTTTCTCTATGGTAATTTTTGTTTTTTGTACTTTAGTCATGTTCAGCAGACTCTAAGAATAGTGAAATATGTTTTGTCCTCTTAACTTCAGTAGACTTTACTTCAACAGTGTATTCATAATTTTTATTTGTATCTTCAAGATCACTATAAAGAGATCAAGAGAGATTGATGTTTCTGGAATTAATCACTTCCAGTTGAAAGCTGGAAGAGACAGGAGCCATACAAAAACTGCATTCTTTGTCAAATGTCTTCAGCTGAAGACATTTGTTTCCTAGGAATGCTTATTTTAGTGAAGAAACACAAAACAAACTCTAAAAACTTGTATTGATCAAAGCCTCTCATCTGCTTTTTTCCCTATTAATAAATGGAAATTGCTGTTCAAAACAGCTTAAAAATAATGCATTTCACATAAACCTTTTCTGATTTCAATAAAATAACTACAATTTTAAAAGCCTAAGTGAGGGATTTGCATTTATTCTATAGGAAAATCCTTCTAGTATTGTTTTGTTCGTATATCATAGCTCTATCTTGAAGCTTTTTTTTCCATCTGCAGGTTTTGGCAGCAGAGCTGTGTTCTGTACCCAAGCGACATTTCCCCATGTGCATTGTATATTTTCCATTTAACTTCCTAATTGCTTAACTTCAGAGCGAAGAAGAGGCTAGATTGTCAACCTCTTTTTCTTTCAGTCTGAGTATTGTTTTATCATAACACATCCCAATCCAGCGTGATCTCATGCATGCTTTATAAAAGACAGGGGTGTCTGTGTTTTCAGCAACTGTATGGACGCTTCCAACAAGTCCAGACAATCTCTTCTCTTAACAGAAGAAAAACCATCAAAACCCATTTCAAGAAAGTCACCTTGGACTTAAGTCTTCACTGCAGTAGTTGTAAACAGCTGTGGGGGAAAAAAGTAGGAGTGAGATTTGGTGTAGGCTATGTAGTTTCCTGATACCCAGCCTAAACAGGACCTGAAATACATGCGGCTTAGGGGTATTTTTGTGGGATCCTGCAGAAACCAGAAAAAAAAAACTGTGTGTGTGTGTTGCAGTCAGACCTACTGTGCACATTGCAAACACAAATAGTGTTGGGAAGTAGAGTCTCGGTTTCCTGGGTTTGGAACTGTGTCACTCCTAGAAAAGCCAGCAAGGAGTTCTTGGTTGCAGTGATCAAGCAAAACTTCATCTTGGGTACCAATTGAAAATTTCAGATAATGGTTGTGACAGAATGCAGCAAGAATGAATGATGTGGCTTTCTGTTGCTTTTCTTTGCCACAGAAAGAAATCCGTATCAGCATAGCAGCAGATTAATGAATTGAGTACGAGCACATGTTGAAAGAGATCCTGTTTAGGATTCTCATTGCTAATGCTAACATCTCTTCCCTATGACTGGTGCATGTGCAGTATGTTTTTCCAGTTACATGTTGAAGAGTGAATGCAAAGAGACAATGCCAGTGCAAAATTCCTGAGACTTTGTCTGCTCTTCTCCTCAAAGGGATTTGTCAAGGATGTAGGCACAATAACTCTTCAATAGCAGTTGTCTCTTTTCAGAAGAGCAGATGAGTGTCCCCACTTGCATCTCAAATTACTCGAGGTCTAAGTTGAACTTACTAAAAAGTAAGTCAACTTTGCAACAAAAACTCACCCAAATTCCATTTCTCAGTAAACTTACTTGCTAGCAGTAGTGTTTCAGAGAAAGCAGCTCTCTTTCTCACACAAAGTCCCATGTATCTAAGGATTTTAAAGCAACCAGTTTATCTGCTTCTTACCAATAGAAATAGTTGGAAAACAATTTGTTTATAAAAGGGTTTATTTAGAATTTCAAGTATGTATTTAAATGTTAGTGATGTGACCTGCCTTTTTGAAATAATACTGACATTCCATATTGGGAATGTTAGTACTGTGTTAATGGGCAGTCTTCTGCTGTCTACACTCAAAATCCAGTAATCTGCATCACGGTATCTAAATCGATTTATAAACAAATACATAGCACAGACCTTTTTTTTAAAGCTTTTTCAGTCATGTTTCAGAAACAAAAACATGCATTTAAAAACACTGATTGCAAAGGTATTCTCCAATAACAAAAAGTAATTGTAATCAAGAAAACATACGTATAATAAATAGAAAGAGAGATGTAAAATTAGTTTTGCAGTTTGGTCAATGGAAGCTATAGTGGAAATTTCACAAAATGAAGAAAAAAGTATTTAGGTTTACCAAAACTGTCATAATATACTTTATCTCCCTTTTGGGGATATGACCATCCAATGCTGAGTCCAGGAAACAAAGATTGATATGCAGTGGCATAGAGTTAATGTAGTGGAATGATTTTTGTAGCTTAAAATGTGTCTCAGAAATGGAATAATCACTGAAAAGTATAATAAGGCATGAAAATGGGTTGAGAATTTCCATGGGAGATGCATAATTCCCATGAGCTTGTCCTTGCCAAATAACTGTAAAAAAACTAGTCATGCTATTTGTGTGTTTATACACAGCATACATTGGTGCTGAAAACCTGCTTATCACACACAGTATAGAAATGCATTAAATGAGCAAAGCTTTGTTTGACCTCTGTCAGATTTTCAAGATACCTAGAATTTTTTAAAAGAATTGCTGATACTGAGTATATATTGTAAGTTGGAACAAAATTGATTCCACTAACTGCATGTAAAGGGCACTCGGCACCATAGAGTATGTAGTACTTTTAAGCTCTTTGACTTCAGCTGGATCATAAAAATAGTGAGATCTACTTTTTCCCTAGCTGAGTTCATTCTTTTATATGGTTTTCTGTTTTTCCTTAAAAGTGAAATCAAGCAAGAGGAACAAAAGGCTGAAAAATGAGCTTGAGCAATGAAGCAGCAGAGCTTTTCAGAAATGACTCCTCACCATTCTTGGATGCATTACAACAGTAATGCAGTTATGAATAATTCTTCATCACAGCAGCATTTAGAAAACATGGAACTCTAGCTCAGTTCCTGAACAATTTCCAGTAACTACTAGTTGGTGAAGTCTGTCTGCTTTTTCAAGAGATGGGTAAACAGTAACTTGGTAGCATCTTTCTGTATGATTTTATGTTTATACATGATTCAGATGGATGCTATTGTAACAAGAAAAGCATACCAACTAACACACATGAGGGGTAGTATTTCAGTTAAGAGAAATTGCAGTCAGTCGGCCACAGACAAATGGTTCTGTGGCCTACAATAGGGAGCAACATTTAATTTTGAGGACTGTATGACTCTTCCAGATATGCAGCTATTGGCATCAGTTGAATTCTTGAATACACACATCACCTTTGGTAGTAGTAAGCTGTGGTATGGTAGGCCTATAGCACGTTTTGCAACTTTTTAGGGGTTTAAAACGTTGTTTGTCTCCAAAAATGCTAATTCAAACTTTGGATTATTCCCAATCCTGTCCATTTAAGCAGTGTTGTTCTTAGGTGCCTCCGGGAGCAAAAAAGGAAGCAGCATCTGTGGAGCAGGGGTTCTCCATCTGTTTTGCAGCCAAGCAAAACCTGGCAAGGTTTGGTGTCTTGCTGGTGAACATTTGCTTAATCTTTTTGTTAACAGTGGTTGATAACTGTAGCAAGTTATAGAAGCCTTGCAGAGGTAGAATTTAAGGTGCCAAATCACTACTTCCAGCAAAGTTTTGGTAAATGTGATTTACGTAGGTAAAGTCTCATCCCTGCTGTCCATGCCAAAAGAAGACCTGCAGAGCTTCATTTTTTTTGTCAAAGAAAATTGTCTTAAGTGACTGTTAAAGCAATTGAAGAGAGAAAGCATCTCAGAATCTACTGGTGCGGGTAATACCTGACAAAAATAGGAGAGGGGGACAATGCTGGTGCCTGGTTAGGCAAGGCTTTATATACTCCCACAGCACACAGTGTATTTGACTTCTTCAGAGCACTTACCTGATGTACAGATGGGTGTTCTGCATGTGTAGTACAGTATAATTTTTGTATACAAGGCATGATTTACCTAATAGCATGCCTGATAGGTTTCTAATACATATTATTCTGCTCATCTCTCATATTTTATCTTGTCAGAGATGCTTTATGGGTGATAAGTGCTTTGATCTGCTTGTAAAAGACAGTTGGCTATACCCAAACTGTTACCTGTATAAACCTTAACATCCAGTTTAAACAAGGAGACAAATTCACTGTTATAATGCTGCAAAACCAGGCAAGCACATAACCTGAAAGTAACTGTTTTAATGGCTTGTCCCTAATGTCATCTGTCATCGTGCCTCTGAATATAAAGATTCTATAGCACAAAGCAGTTCTTAACTTGTTTGGGCTCTTTCATCTTTTCTCTTTTGAAGACCTGTTTTTCATTTGTTTCTTTAGGTGGCTTGTCCTTACTTTTGTCCTGTTCTTAACAGTATTCATTTTTTTGTGGAGAGTAGTATGTTTATGGATGAAACAGAAGTTTGTAGTACAAGTTTAAAAATAAGGTGCTATTCAATTTTTGCCAAGCGTAACAGCATTATCAACAACTCTAGATTGTGTACATCTTTCACGCTTTCTGCTGTAGTTGATCCTGCTGTATTAGCAATAGACAGTGGGTATTGCTGTATGCCTTTTTAGAATAATAATCACATATAACATAATTTTGTTTGCATATTTTAGAAAATATTAATTTGTAAGCAAAACGTAACTGTCTAATGAATACCATATGCTAAGTATTTAAAATAAATAAAAAGCTTTCAAGTGTTTCAGGATCATCCATTTATGGGGAAAAAAGTAAAGTAGAATATATGCATCACTATCTTCTGTTTAGCATGGAACGATTGGTTGGGGGGGGAGTTGCTAGCTTGTTTGTTTCAAAACTTCCATTATCTTGCTTTTTCAAAAGGCCATACAAAAGACATAAAACCAAGTGCCACGTACTAATGTGGCATTTGGGACATAAGTGGTGGCTATCTTGCTGGCATTTGAACTTTCTTTTATTGCAAGAACCCTACCATAAACTACACGAGAGCTGTAATTCCTTATACTGTAATTACTTCAACGAATGTTTAATGGAAAAAAAGTTGAATACCAGGAACTGCCATCTGAAGAATTTAGATATGTGGGGGAGTTAAGAATGTTCTCTGCCTTGATTTTTGTTCTTCAAAGTACTCAGGGTATAAAGGCATACTTCTCTGTGCAGCAAACACATTTGCAACCCCTAATTTCTTTGCAGTTGACCCTTCAAAATTCTGGGGGGTTTTGTTTTTTGTTTTGTTTTTCTGTTTTGTTTTGTTTTTTAAGAAATTCTCATGGTCACTGCAGTGTTACTAGCTGTAGCAACAGCTAAACAGTGATGAAACTATTTATCTTAGAGTACTGAGTATTTATTTTGTTATAGAGGCACAAGTGTTTTTATCAATCACATTTAATCACTTTGGAGTACTTTAGGGTTGGACTAACAATCTTCCACAAGTTTTAACTGCTCACTCTGATGCACAGAGCAATGGTACGTTTTTATTGCTAGGAGACAGTTGCTTACTAGTTCTGTGTCAAAGAGTATTTCAGTACAAGCTTTGGGGAACCTGCAGAAAAAAAAAAAAAAAAAAAAAAAAAAAGGTGCAGTGGTAGAGAAAAGTTTTGAAGGAATTTAGATTTTATGAAATTTAATTTTTAATGAAATAAAGTAATTGTTGATTAACTCCTCACAGTTCTAATTCTTAACTCTTTCCAACTTTGATATAACACAAGATTGAAATTAATGCAAAAATCAGCTTTTCAGAATAGAAAAAAATATTAACTAATTGTGAAAGTGTTAGTTACATTATAAATAATGTTCTTTCACAGTTAAGTTCATTTGTACCAGGAACAATGCCAGTGTTTTGTTCTGCTTGAATAAGCACTTTCTGGTTTACCTCTAGTCTTCATTTTGAACTTTGATTAAGTAATGTAACACATGAAAAACTAATGTGTGTCCTGGCCTTATGAATACTGCAAATAAGCAAATGTCTGGTAAAGAACTGAAGTACTCGTTCTCATATAGTTTTATATCCGTCCTGATAGAAAGCTCTTTCCTAACCCATCTCTCTTAAACGGGAGTTTTTCAATAATCCTTGTTTTCTGAAGAAGTTCCTTTGAAACATTTCTTGTAGCAGGTGTTTACTGTAGGAAGCGTTCTTTTAGCAGGATTTCCTTCAGCCATCCACTGAAAACACAGAAGAGGAACTCTAATTGTCTGACACTGTAATATTTAGTAGGGGCTGAAAGAATGTTCTGTTAACCTAAACGAACAAAGAAGTGAGGTTCAATGAATGCTGTCTGAAGGTCTGAAATCTAATTTCCTAGGAGAGTTCTCAAAAACCTTAAATCTCTCTTCCCTTCAGATGCATAATAAAATTAATCCGGTAACCAGTTTGTTGCCATGCTTTCTGAAACAGCGTTCTGCTGACCTGCAGGTTTGCAAAGTCTGGTCAGTAAAAAAAAAAATAAAAAAAAAATGTTTCTGGCTTTTGGAAACAATAATCTCCCAATGTCCACACTTGCTTTGATTTTTATTTATTGATTTGCTTTACTCTTGCCTCCAGTTTCTTGCCTCTACTACCTGGATCAGTTTTCCGTAGTAAAACCCCAAGTTACTGATAGCTTCTTCTATTTGCCTGACACAAGACAGTTTTAGCTTTGGTTTATTTTGTTTTGTTTTCAAAGATTTTATTCAGCGGCATTATTTAACTTTTCTGCGTGTCCTGGCAACTTGCTGGCATTAAGTTCTTTCAGAGCTCTGCCTTCAGCTCTGAGGATGTTTCAAGCCATTTTGCTGGTGGCTTTTTTCTTGAAAGTAGATTTGCCACTGCAGGAATCGGCATGTTTGTGATAACTCCTCTGAGTACCCGGTCCCAGCGGTGCGTTGTGTCAGTTTGGCTGAGTAGGTGGCTTCCCTCTCTGCGGTAGCTCTTGTCTTGCACTCAGGACCTACATATTCACTTGGGGGTTGGTGAAGTTACTTCTGTATGATCTCTGCCAGAGCTTTCCAAGCATGCTTCATTAGTAAGCTGGAGCAGTTGTGTCTGAATCTCCGTCCAGCCAGGCTGCAGTACACTTTGCAGAGGGATGTGGACAGCTCTGTCACTCGTACTGTAAGCATCCTGAAAGTCAAGGAGAGATCACAGTTTTGGCAGACAGTGCTTGTGGAGGGTATGGAGGAATGCTTAGCAGTGCGGGGTTCCTCATTCTGATGGCTGAGAGAAACCCTGCGTGTGCACTAAAAGTACCTGTGTCAATCAGTCATTAGCTTCCTTTCTGGCTAATGGTATGATAGCTTGTGTTTAGTGCAGCCAAATGAACTTGAGCACTGAAAAATGTTCTCTTCCGTCTCTTGTTTTCCTCTTAACTCTACTTTGCCTACAGCTATTTTGTTTCAAGCTATTAGAATTATCTACTTCAAGGCAAACTGGTCTATTACATATTCAGTAGAGTTCAAAGAGACTAAGGCACTGTATAAAGACATGAATAACATTGTCAAGGAACAAAAGCAGGTTGCAGTAGTCTCTTAGGAAACCCTTGAGTTTGGAGATGAGGTGTCTGGAATTGCGTGTGGATTTGAAGTTAGGGAAATTGGAAATAGGCCACAAGTAAACCAGTCACTCAAATGATAATGTTATAAAATGTTTATAATCCTTGAAGCAAACTACTTCAGTACTGCTTTATTGCTATTTTGGTAAATATTGTGATAACAGTTATCAGTTAAAGCTCAGAAAAGAAATGTTGCTGTAATGTGAAGCAAAGCCAAATTTCCAAGTATTCACATGTAGTCAATTATTGCCTTGACCTACTCACAGTAGAAGAAGGGCAGAGAGAGAGAGGAAAAGATCACCTGCTTCTAATTTGGTTATTTGGGATTTTAATGCATTAGTTTCTATTCTGATCATGGTAAGCATCCTTGTATCAAATGGTGAAAGTGTCAGACCAGGTGGAGCAGAAATTATGACAGGGAAACTGATTTCTCCAGTTTCCTTGAAATGGCAGCTGGGGGAATGACAGACTTTGAAATGGGGAGCGTATCTACAGTGCCTGACTTGAATTGTTCTAAGCAAGGTGTTGAGCAGAATTCTCTCAGGTACAAGCTGATAATTTGAAAATTTCTCGGTGTGGTATGTTTTGTGTAATTCACTTAATTGTAGTCAGAATTACTCGCTGAACATGAGTTGAGCAAGGGCCTGCTCTGTCCTTAGGATTAATAACTTTTGTCGTTTTTCCAGCCCTTTACATGCAAAAGACTTAATTTCATAAAGTCCAGAAATAATTTGTATCAACGCTATGTCATTTTGCTGTTTTACTTGAGGTTCGTTCTAATCTAAATAGCGCAGTTCAGGGAAGAAAGTGATTTGAAAACTTAATCTTGAATATCAGTAAGTCTTGATGGTATTTTTCTGGTTTATACGTATGCCTAGTTAAGCTAAGAGTCTTAACATATGTATCCCAACTTGCATATATACCTTTGGGGGACTGTATAGGCCTCTATTGAATGATATTGAATTTGTGTTTTTGAAGATGTGAGCCTGACTTACGCACGCTTTACATAATACTAATGCAGCACTGTGAGGATTTAAAGCAATCGTGGGAGGTTAGATTGTTATTGATTTAACAACTATTTTCTTAAGATGGATGTATTTCTCACACTTTACTGAGTCAAAAATGTAAGATGATTGTTAGTTATCTTCCTTGCTGTTGTACTTGTTATCCAGCATTTCGACAATGTATATATGTATAGATACATATATATAGGCAAGATTAGTGAGTGGGTTATCTTAAGTTTCTTTGCCAGAACTGTGTTTTTACATGGCATGCATACCAGTAGATGTAACATCCTGTTTAGTATAAAAAGCTATAAAGAACTAGAGATGCTTATGTGTTGTCTATACACATAGGACTTTCTCAAATTAAAAATTGTTCTGCAATTTTCAAAACTGAATGCTGACGTTCTTTGTTTACCTTTGATTTCAGAGTGTCAGTAGTATACCATGTCCTGTGACTGCAGTCAGAACTTTGCCTACCTTAGAAGTTAAACAAGCAGAAAGGCCTTCAAGCAAAAGCAAAGATCCTCCTAGGGATGAAGAAAAAGAAAAAAAAAGAAAAAAGCACAAGAAAAGATCTCGGACAAGATCTCGATCACCTTTCAAGTATCATTCTTCATCTAAGTCCAGATCTAGATCACATTCAAAAGCAAAGCACTCACTTCCCACTGCCTATAGAACTGTCAGGCATTCAAGGTGGGTTTGGAAACCAACCATATTCTCTAGAGTTCTGTGTGAGCTAATACTGAAAATGTTTTTGCACTTCTTTAATTACATAAGCATCTTCTTACCCATTACAAGGGATATAGTCACCCTGAAGACAGTGAATAAATATCAAATATGGAAAATCTCTGAAAATATTTTTGATGAAATAGTCATTAATTTCTAAATACATAGTGCAGAATTTACACCAGCTAATTTCAATCCGGTCTGTGAAATACCTGGTGATGCTATGTAGCAGTGTGATTATAACGAGGAGTCTGTGGCTATTGCTCTGGTATAGTAACAATATTAAAATGTGAAATAAAAAACTAGCTGGTTGAACAGCAAAGCTCAGAAGGAAAGCAAGCAGCTGGGTAGCATGTGTAAAAGATGTGATGGATGAATGGCAGGAGAGATATGACAGGTATCAAAGGAGGTTGAAAGCAGAGTTGTTGTGCAACAGAAGTCATAAAAGAATGTAGCCCACTGCAGTTGGGCTAAATTTGACCATTAATGAGATTAAATACATTATGTTAATTATCTGGCTATATATATTATGTTATATTAATATTGTTAATTACATCTAAGACATTTGGGTCTATGAACCTTTAAACTGTCCGTAAACTTCTGTTGTATCTTAATTCCCTTCCACAGAGCAGTTGCTGTGATCAGTGAGAAGGGCATGTTCCTGGGGTTGTAGTCTCTGGATCATGCTTCAGTATATCCAAACAGTATTTCAGTAACTTGTAGTTCAAATGAATTATGCATATAAATACTACCATAGCTGTATATGTATCTGATGCACACAGAATTATGTTACCTCTGTAGACATGCCAGTGATTTAAATGCTTCTTCCATAGAAACAGCTGGTTCAGCTATTTCTCAGGTTTTTTTTCTAGTCATTGATGGTGATGTGACAAAACTTCGCATAAATTTAACAAAGTGTCTAACTATGCTAATATATGCATTAACGCTTTAAAACTTGGTATTTTATGCTAGTTTTCTTAGGTTAAATATGATACTTCACTGAAGACATACTCAGAGATGAAAGAAATGAAATGAACATAATTTGATTTGGGTTTAATTGGTCTGACACACTGCTTATTTGACTGCCTTTGACAAACAGGTGGTCGTGATACTTTGTTGTTAGATGCGTTCCAAAATATTCTGGTATTTTTTTTGTGCATACCAGTGTATAAAGGGAACAATGCTGAATGAAGCTTTCATTGTTTAGTGAAGTCAATACAAGTCTTCTCAGAGTGGAGGATATCTTGAGGAAAAGTCTTGTCAGGTGAATCACTGATGTTTTCAGCTCCCTGCCAAGCTATATCTTCACTTGGAACTCCCTTGTCTCTTCATCCAAGCTATGTCACGTATGTTCTTCTACTGTTTTCTTGATAAATGGTGAAAACAAGAAGAATCATCAAAGTAAAGATTTAAAAAAAATATATTTTCTGGTACCTTGAAATAGAATCATCTGAGAAGATCCTTATCGGTACTAGAGTCTGCTACTCTGTAGGTCAAGGATAATCCTGCACCTTGCATGAGCTTGCATCTGGCACTAGTTAGATTAATGACAACCAAGTCACATACATATTGAGATGTCTTCAGTGACTTCATGGTGATCTGAAGATATCTCCTCCTTTATCAAGGCTTGAATACTTTCACCAACTGATTTACATTTGGTTCTGCTGGCGGAAAGACCGAACTACAGTGTTCTAAAGTCCAACACACATACCACGGACAGTCTTATTTTTTAGTGGATTTCTTTCTTGACTGGCCAGAATTCAGTTGGTGGACATACTACGCAAAAGTCACCAAAAATAGCTAATCCGATGGAGCTAATCTTTGTGTGCCCTGTAGAATATGATTCCTGGCACAAATCAATTAATAGATGCATAATAGCCCTAACATAATGGATCAACATGACACCTAATTAAATCTGGATGGATTTTTCCTAAATCAGCTGTTTGAATTGTACACCTAAGAGGTCCAGTAAGCTTGATGCTGGCTGGCTGAATTTTAAAATTGTTTCAGAACTGCACCACATCTTGCATTGAGAACATTTTGCACATCTTAAAATTTGACTAGTGTTAAAGCTGAACAGGAAAGGGATCTCATTCATCCTGTTTTCTGATCTGAGAATGCCAGTTCAAACAAAGGTCTCTGGAGGGTCTCCCATTCAGGAAACCATTGTTTCTGGGAAATTAAGGCAGTATTATCAGTGCTGAGTTACTGCCCTTTCACTTTGAGGTTTCTGCAGGTCGTATGAGAAACTTTTTGACAGGAGACCTGTTATATGTCTAAATTCACCTTACTATTTACAGCATTCTCAGTGAGACTAAATCTAAACTTCTGGTTGAGGTCTTCCTGTAATTAATAGTAATTAATAACTTCTTCCTGCATATTATACTAAATATAGTGACTGTTGGTTTATTTCAATGGAAGAGTATTTTATCACTTGCAGTTTTTCTTATATACTATTTAGGAGTAGTCTGGTGGGCGTACAGTAAAAAATTTGAAATAGGGAAAAAAATATATAGTCAGTCAAGACAGCAAGTCTTATGCGGGCTGGATTGAGTGAATCCTCAGCTGGAAGACAAATTCCAGAGATGCAGATAAGATGTATAAAGATAACTTTGAGATGTGAGATGGAGTACTGTGTCCAGCTTCACCCATGACACTTCAGAAGGATGTTGGTCAGCTAGAGGCAGATTGGAGTGAATCAGCAAAAAGTTTCATAAATTTAAAAAAAAAAAAAAAAAGAAAAAGGTGGGGTGGGGAGGAGATTTAGAATTATGACTTCGGAAAAACTGGAGGAAAATTAAATGAGTCATCATGTATGCCAAAAAGGTGGGCACAGAGCATTCTTCTTCAGTCCCTGGGGTTAGGAGGAGAAGTAATGGATTTAAATTGATGGAAGAGAGACTAGAAAGGTTTTTATAGTTTCTCAGTGGTTAATACTGCTTGTGAAAGTGCTATCATGGGAAACTTCTGTATTAAGAATGATGGTTTAGAGAGTATTGAATAGTCTGGTTTCTTGAAGTCTTCTCTAGCCCTGTATTTCTAATTAGGTCCTTGAAAAATTATCCCCACGGTCTCACATTGTACAAGGAATGATGGTGATAGTTAGCCAGGCTTTACTGAAAGTGTTTGATAATCCTTAAAGTACTCAGTTTGTGTACAAAATCAAAGTTCTTGCCCCTGAATCTGGAAAGGTTGTAAAATAATTAAGTAATCAAGAGTGGGAGGCTGATTCATAACCCATTCAGATACTGACGTGTCTTGTCTCAAATGTTAAGGTAAAAATAATGCCTTGTCTTAGTACTTTCCCCAAAAGAAGCAAATGTTGGTGCCTAGCTAGAAGAGATACAACTTTTCTTGATTTTCAACACTAAATATATAACTTCTATTTGTTGCCTTGCCTTGTTCAAAACATGTCACCTTTCACATCTCTTACGTCTTTAGTTTTCCCAGTGCTTAATGGCAAAATATGCAACTTTTCTAGCAACTTTTCTAGATTCCTAAAACACTGCATGTTACAGGTTACTGCTGAACAAGTAGTTAGTTATGTACAGAGTCGTAACCACCTGGGATAAAGCTGTGAACTATTTGCAGAGGTTACTGTGCTCATCTTTTATTAATTGGGTGGTGCCTAGAGGATAGTCTTTATTGTCTGGTTATTGATGCTAAATTATATGGAACATTCCTATTTTGAGTAACTTTGCTTTATTTGAATGTCTCAATCTAATGTAGTGTGTTGGAGATTTTGTTGCCTTATTCCATTCTGCACTAGCTGTATATGCTAACCTGCAGACCTCAATATAGAGCAGTTACTGGTGCAGCAGACTTGGGAAAAAAAAAAAAAAAAAAAAAGGAATTTTCTTTCTGTAGTACTTACTGCCACAGATCACATTAATCAAAAAATTTGGAATAACAAAGATGATCTTTTTTGTAGTAAACATTCATAACTTTCCTAGAGAGTAGTTTGTTGGGCTTGAGGGGTCTGTACAGTGAAAAAATGTATTTTAGATTTGAAGCTATTTAAACTGTTATATTTAAATTACCTGTGACAACCAAAAGAGAGATACATATTCCACAATTTCTCATTAGACTATATTGCATTTGGATGATAATGAATAGTGAACTACTTCGAAGTTGTAATAATGACCACTCACCATGTACCCTGTATTTGGGAACAGTCGTAGAAGTCTTAGATTTTTTGAGATTTCCACGCGGACACTCGATGAGCTTCTCTATAATGCTTTGAGTAGTTACAATTTAATCATAAAAGTTGTTTCAAAAAATAAGATTACAGCAAACTATGTACCGATTTTGGTTTCTAACAAGTTAATAGGGAATGAGATATAGGACATGAAGTTAAAGATAACTTTACAGTAACTGTCTTTGCTGTCTTTGTTCAAGTTATGTTCAGCATTCTTGTCAAACTTTGGTTTTGGTTTTTCTTTGGTTTTTAATCAAAAAATTTTGGAAATCATGGAAATAATCATTGCAATATACTTCTATACTGTTTTATATCACTTGTTTATTGTTTGGTTTTGCATTGTTAGAGGCGTAGACACTGCTTCATTTAAAAATAGGCCTTGGTAAGGTACAATTATGTACGACTTGCATTTTTTTTTAGTATTTTCTAATGCAACTTCAGCAGTACTAAAGTTGAAAAAATATGTTCAGATAACAGCAAATTAATTCAAAGCATGTCTTGGATATTCATTATTCTGGATAGCACAAGCAAGCCTGTTTAACAGAAACAAGTTTAAAGAAAGTAGTTCTACAAGGAATCCAGATACAGTGCTTTTATGGTGCCATGTGCTACACTACAAGAAATTTCTCTGTGTAAATGAATGCTATGTTCTGAACAAAAATTTGCCTGTCAAAATTAGTCCCAAAAAGCTCCTGGCATAGTATGACTTTAATTCTAGACCAACATGAGAGGTTAAAGTTAAGTCACAGAAACGGTAAACAATGTACAAAAGCACTGTAAGGTATTTCAGCATGGCTTGCTTCGGAGGTGTTAGTCCCAAAGAGGTAACGACTTATTACACATCAGTAATTAAGGTCAGAGGTGAGGCACATCTGTTAAATCTGTCTTGGCAAACAGCCTTTGGTATGTTTCAGTCATCTCTAGTAAATGATTCATGGGGACTTTATTTTAATCAGCTTCAAAGCACCATAAAAAGTTAGATGTGAATTGCATCTGATAGTGGTGCTGTTTAAAGAAGTGTAAATTGTCAGTCCTGGAGTTGTAGGTATGCTGTTCTAGCTGGGAAGTTTGATTTTGAAGCTGATGGACAGTAAGTGTAAGAAATGACCGTGTTCATCTGCATCTCTGTTTTCTACCAGCAGATCTTTTTAGCACGTGATCTAAGCTAATGATGTCATTGTATGTGTGAGTGTGGTTTGTGTGTATGTATGAGAGGGGATGGAGAGGCATTCATTAGGTATTGAATGATACGGTTTGATGACATTTGGATGTTCATTTTGAACTAAAGTAGAGATGGAAAGTCTAAACTTCTGTTGGATGTTGATCTTTTTCCTTTATACTGTCTAGTAACGGAACAGTGCTAAGCCACATACTGAATTACCCAGTTAATGAGTAACAAACAATAGGTAGTAGTGGCATGCTTCATTAGTGGGTCACTTTTCAATAAGTTTGAGAAGAAAGCTTCAGAATGCTTGTGTGAGAGAGACTGACGTTTTGCCTCAGCTGCAGAAATTTGAGAGGTTTGGATGTAACTGCTCTTTGTTTTTTCCAAATCAATTTTCTTATTGCTGAGGCAGTGTCTTTTCACTCAGTTTTAATTCCTGTATTGTAATGAGACATGCCAAGCTTTGTAATCCTTTGAACTTTTGGGACCCTTCTAAACAAAAGTTCTGTTGACTTTAAAGGAATAGAGTGTCTTAAAATAATAGTGTAATGAAAGTAATAATTGTTGTATCACAGTAAAACTGTTAAGCTGCTTGTAATTGTTTGAAACTAATGGCCAAGTTCTTAACGTTTGGTGGTTGGAAGAATGTTGTAGAACCAAAAAACATCATATCTGGTTCATAAAAATGAAGCTAATGCTTTTTTCTTTCTGATTGTTTGGACTTTTTTTAGGCTGGTCCATATAGGCATGTTTCACTAAGGTTCAGCTTTTGGTTAAGGGACTGAGCCTTTTCAGGATTCTAGTTAATACCAAAACTAGCACATTTTATTCTGAATGTGAAGTGTGTGCCTCCGTATCACAGACTCACAGCATCCACAGGGACACTGAGCATGGAACCGAGTCTGAGCAACTCATCAATGGCAGCAGCAACAGAGCGGGAAAGTTATCAGGCAGCTTCGACAACGAAAAGATTTGACTGCTGGCGCTCTTTTGAGGGAAATCCTGGTAAAATGTCAAGGTGTCTGACTGACCCCAAACTTTATGATCTGTTGTTTTTTTTTTCCTTTTTTAATCCTTCTGAAAGGCCTGGTAAAGATCAGATTTCTAAGTGACAAAGCAGTTAATTTGCAGCACTTAACTGCCATTGTGATTATTTTTTTCATTTTCAGTTGATCGGTTCTGTTGTAGGTGTAAGAGAAATGGCTCAGGAGCGTGTGTGTATATACTAAATACATGGTGCAAGTCTGCAGAAGATCAGTGATTTCACAAATGGCTTCTCTTTTAGTCACTGCAAAAGAACGAAAGAAAATAAATGTTTGGCATACCTGGAGTGACATACCTATAGCAAATAAATAAGAAAGGCTTGAAAATAAATAAAAATCAAATGATAAGAACTATACACTTTAGTGGTAATAAAATTAACTGTTACTACTGTGAATTTGGGGTAGATTTGGGACTTATTTTTTTTCTTTTTTTTTCAAGCTGGGTCCCCACCTTGTCCCCTTCTCAATCTCCTCCCTGTCTCCCTTCCATTCTTCAGGACTTTCCTCATTCAAATTATTTGGTTATTAAAAAATACTCAGGTTTTATTAGCACATCAACTTAATTGCAAATCACACAGAAAAAGAGGCTGTTAAGTTGATTTCTGATCTTAACTGGGCATGCTTTTTTTTCATCTTGGTCTTTCTCTTTCTCAATCTAGGAAAAATATTTCAAGTGAAAGTGCTAGTGCCAAACAATGCCAGTCGTGGGTTGTTGGTCACTTGCACAGGTGAAAATTCTAGCTGTGTTAGGAGTATTCTGCAGCATCAGGGACAAATTTTCCTGGACTTGTCAGAGTTGGAGATGAACTGAAAACAAAAACTTGCGTTTATCTCTGTGATGCAGCAGTTCTAAAAACATTCCATTAATTTGCAAAGACAAGGTCAGGCCTGACAATTCCAGGCTTTGAGCCAAATTGGACTTCTGTGTACCATCATTAGTAAACTGTTGCCACAAAAGGTGACTGCACTGAAGTGGAACATTCATGCCTACTAATACAGACATTGATGTCAGCACACAATACTGAAAAAACAAATGCTTTTTTTCCCCCCAGAGTTGGGAGTGAAAAGCAATGGATAACTACACCCTAAATGTGTTGGATGGGTAAGAAATTCATAAGCAACTGACAAGTCTTGGAGACTAAATACCCTATAATGATATAAAGTAGAAGGGAATGGTGTTACATTTGTGTTTGGTGACAGCACAATTCCACTCAAAAAAAAAATTATACAAATAACATAAGTAACAAAAAGCAAACTTTGGGTGTTCTTTCCTGTCTAGGTCACGATCAAGGTCACCTAGGAGGAGGGCTCACACACCAGAAAGGCGGAGAGAGGAAAGGAGTGTTCCAACAGCTTACCGCATCAGTAATAGTCCTGGAAACAGTAGGAAACGTGCACGGTCCAAGTAAGTATACCCGGTCTAAGAGAAGGTTATCTTCTGGTATCAGAAGACTTTAAATGTTGCCTGAAGTGTGGTATACTCCCTGGATAAAACTTAAAGCTTTGGGTTTCTTTTCATCTGAGGCTTTATTTTATTAGACAAATACATCTGTGGAGGAAAAGAAAAACTAGAAGCTCTGATTATGGTTCTTTGCACATTCTTGTATATGTTTGAACACTAAACGTTGAACCAAATCAATGAATGTTAATACAGTACTGTCTGGTAGCTGTGAAAGTTCAGATTTTATTTGGACTCTGAAGTCTTTGTTTGGTCAGTTTTTCATGCTCCACTTGTCCGATCAATATGACCTCCACAGTGGCCATATACTGTTATTAAGTTATTCATACCACTATCTGAAAGTTGCTTGACCACTCCCCATATCTGCACAAATAAAGGGAAAATCCAGTTTAACAAAAAGTCTGCTTTATGTTCAACAGTTAATTTACTACCTGAGCGGAATGTGAAATCCAAAATAAGTGGTACCTTTTTTGAGACCACCTTGCATATAGTCTACCTGAACCTCCTATTGTCAAGATGGCATAACAACCTTTATTTCATCTCATCGATGCAGAATAAAAACATCTGCAAAATGTGTGCCCAAAAGGCTTGAAATGTTTTGTCTCTAATTTCAACGTGGGAGGAAGTGAAAATTTTCATGCTAATTTTGTCATGTACAGTTGAAGTTTACACAAATCGCAGCACCTTAAGAGTTACTAAACTGAACATACAGACTCTTTCTCCACATCAGTGAAGATTGTCTTTAATCTGTTTTTCCATATCTTCTGTAGAGTAGGAAATAAGGAGGTCACTTTCACCTTCATGATTTTAAAAATATTTGTATTGTTTCTTAGAATAACTTTCCATCTCAACAGCTTCTAGCTAATTGATGTATGGTATGTATAAATGAGAACTTTATCAGTATACTTCAACTGATTCAGTTTTTCATAGTCAAAGTCAAGATAAAAATAGAGGTTTCTTTGGAAGTCAGTATGCAAATTGGCTAAGCAGAAAAGATCCAATATGTAGAAGCTTAGAATGTTTTTCTTCCTATAAATACCTGTAAGAATTGTTTCACGCCCTGTGATGTTCTTTCATGCAGCGTTGGTGTGCCTGCTGCTTGACCATTTGACATCTTAAGCTATAAATCATGTTGAAAATTATGCTATTCAAGCGCTAAATTATGATGGGAGTTTTGAAATAAATAAGACTCATCTTTAAACAATATTGTTTATATGGGTCGAACTCGTAAACCTTTGTTAGGCCTCAGATAAGAAAACAGAACACTACACAACAATGCATGGCAGTAAAAGCAGAAAGGTAGACTGAAGAAAGAATATTGTAGATAAACATAGTTGAGGACATTTTGCAGCTCTGACTGCAGAAAGCCTAGCTAGGACTGATGTTAAATTTCCAGTGAAAATGTAGATAGACGCTCTGGTGCACCATTTTTCCTGATCTTCATTTAAGGAGTAGGTTCTTTGCAGTGGGTGTAATGGAAGCAAGGTTTGGGTTCATGATCTTTTAAAAGCCAATTAGTTTACTTAGGCTTTCTGTGAGGAGGTAATGTATTTTTTGCCTGATAGCCAAGTGAATTTTTGAATCTTACATGGCAGCCGTCAGCTCTGTTTTTTGTTAACCACAGCTAAACAAAGAAATAGGCAGGCTTTGGAATCTGTATCATCAAAGGACTGAAAAGGACCCTAGACGTAATAAATACTGCAGTGTTTTAAACTGCTTAGGGCATTAATCTGCTGTCTGTGGTGATACTAGCACTGCTTGTAAATTTGGAGGTACATTTCCAGAAGAAAATATGTAAGAACTAGGAAGCTATGTTTTGTCTTTTCTGTGAAACTAGTGGTTTACTCCTTACTAAATGACGTTTATTTCAGAATAAATGTAACAATTGTTTTTTTCTGTTTATCCTGTACCTTGGATGTCGTCATGGTCACTTGAATAAGTCTAATGTAAATCATTTTAATCTGTAATCATGTTAATCATTTTAATCTAATTCATCTGCAGTGAATTGTTTTCCACAGAGCATATGCATGGGTCTTTATGCTAGCTGTTGTGCCTAGAAAAAATGTTATAAAAATAAGCCTAGTTTTAGCATATGGACCCTTCTAAAACTAGAAAATTGATAGGCAATTTCATTCAGCATTTATGGTGCTTGTTCATTATAATCCAAGATTAAGAACACTGCAAAAGCCAACTCTAAAATGTTCTACTACCATGAATGTTTGCTGAGATTTTCAAGAGTTAAATATGAAATATATTCACAGCTTGATTACGTTATGTTTTAAGAAATTGAGCAATTACAGTACATAAGCAGCTAGTCAAGGAATAGCCAACTTTGTAGAGGATTTTTATTTTTAAAATTACAGGAATATTAGAGCTGTGTTTTTGTGTGTTTTTTTTTTTTTCCTTGCCAATTAATGATTATTTATGCAAGAAAAGAGTAAGGTGCATTTTGTAATTTAAGTCTTGAATGCTGACTGATGTATTAAAAAAAATCAGATACTCATAAATTCTAAGCATTGTAATTATAGAATATTTACGTGTGTATTTATTATAGCATATTTGCCTTTAAAGTAGAAAATGAAAAATAAAGGGATCAACAATGTGGTATTTAAAAGATGGCTCTAAGGTTTACCATGTTTTAGGGTGTGTCAGAAGCCTCGGAAACTTACTTTTCTGTTTAGACTTCTAGCAGATCATTTCTAGTTCTTTTTTGAACTGTCCTTTTTAACCTTGTGAGCTCTAAAAATGGAAGATGTGCTAGCTCCCCCAGCAGAGAAAGCTAGAGAGATGTGCCTGCAGTGAGGTATTGCTCAAAAGCTAAGTTAGTCATTCTGATTACAGTAATATCAACACTGGTGTGTAAATCTTAGACATAAATCCATAAACAAGTGTAAAGGCTTGGATAGTTTCATCTGTGGTATATTAGTAGTTGAATTCTCTTTGAGCTTAACACTTCATATAAGACAACCTCTGCTTTCCTTCAAACATCTTGCTAGGTGAAAGTTTGCTTGCATAGTATACAATAGCTTGTTTAGGGTTTTGAGCCTGCAGTACGTTGAGTTATGGAGTGGATTGCTGTTGTAATTGTGTTTTTAAAAAGCAAGCAAACAAACCATGGATTTGCCTTGTAGATTTTTTCAAATCTATAGTTACATGGATTGCTCCTTTATGGGCTAAAAAAATATAGAGATATATAAATTATTCTATTTTTCATTATATGTTAGGTGTAGGATGTTGTTTGAGAAGGAACTTCCTCTAGTAAGGTTATTCTGCCGATTTTCAATTAAAGACTTTTCATTGTCATCCTTTAAAGAATGAAATACTGCTGCCTAATTCCTCTGTACCTGAGAAAGAGTATTCCAAGTGAGAGCCTCAGATACTACTAGTTTTCTTATCATAATTTATTAAAAGGAGCTTCTGAGACAGTGTTTTGCACAACCAGAGGAGTGCAGTATTGGGGTAAGAAATACAATACTGGGGTAAGACTTGAACGCTTGCTCAATGCACACGGAAAAATATCCTGTGGAAGAGCACTACATAATCCCTTAGAAGCGTGAAAAGTACCTTTCACTGAGCTAGTTTAATACTACTGCAACTATCCTTAAATAAAATATTTCTTCTCACAGAAGTCCCCATGAAAAGAAGAAGAAGAGGCGGTCTAGATCACGTACTAAGTCCAAAGCTAGGTCTCCTTCACCGGCCGTGTCACCAGGCAAACCATCCACACACAAAAATTCTGTGCATTCAGCTAGTGTCTCTCCTGTGGAGAGCAGGGAATCCAGCCAGGAACGCTCCAGGTAATACACTTTCTCAGTAGTGTAATATTGCAGGGCTGATGTTTCTTGACTGTGAATGTGTCTTTTGACCTAATTGGTATGGTGAGGAGCTCTGTATGTACGTATATTAAAAGTAGAAGACGCTGAGAGGATGGCATTTTGTACATCAGTCTAATGATGAGCTAGGATCTCCATTGCCTGATGGAGTTTTTATGTAATCCAGTGAAATGTTAGGATTGGATTTCAAAACCTGGAAAATACGTTAACACTACCTCTGCTACGTTTACATTTAAGACAGGGAAGGCACTGTACAAATTTAATTTGTTAAAGAAGTTTTCATGTTATGTATGAGATAACGTGTGATCCTTTGAGTGTAGAAAACTGAAGGTTCTGCTCCTTGTTCAAGTATACCTTGACATACTCCTACAATAAAACTTAAGTGTAAAATTCTGCAGTGTGATTCTGAGTTAGAAAATGGTAACTCTCACTACATGGGATAACTCCGAAGTAGAATTTTAACAGGGTGGTTTGAATTTCAATGTGTTTGTGAGAGTCACATTTAAATTATTTCCACAGAATACAGTGCAGTCCTGTTGAAAATCCCTAGCCTGCTGTTGAGATATGTTTTTGTCAGTTACAGAGGAGTGAGTCTTCTGACCGTGACTTACCCTGACTTCTGGTTGAATGAGAGAACTGTTTACTAGTGTATGAGAGACTTGTATAATAAAGCCCAAAACTCTGATGGTGAGTGAAATTCATTTTGAAAACATAAGCTATAAACTTTTAACACTGATTTTTACTTTTTTAGGGGAGTTTCTCAGGAAAAAGATGGCCAAATCTCTTCAGCAATCGTGTCTTCAGTGCAGAGTAAAATCACTCAGGTACAAATAAACAAATTGAAATTAGCTGCCTAATGGAGTGCGTCCATCATATCATAATCTCCATTTAATACCTTGTACAATTCTGAGCTTCACATATGATATAGAGACATGTTCATTGTCATTCTTAATTTGTTTGCTTATGAGAAAAACAATTTTGTCACTTCCCTAGTAGCTTGATCTTTAGAGGGTTGACTGAACTTGAAATGAAGGTAGCTAAGTTCATTGTGATGCAGTATATCCACTATTGAGATATGGAAATCCACATTATGCTAGAACAATACACGAACAGCAGATATTACTGAGAGCCCATCTTACTATGTTGTGCTCTTAACAAGTTTCATGGAAGAAAGCACAGAGAAACAGCTTGGTTGGCAAAGGCTAAGTTTGTGGTGTTGACAGTAGAGGAAAAATGTCCTCTTGCTAACTAAAGTTAAGTGCTTGCTCTGCATTCAGCAACATCCACAACTTAGTCTTACCTTTGTTGCTGTTTTTCTGTGAATTTTCGTTATGATTTTGTTGATATGTTCAAGCCTGCTGTGACTCATAGCATAACTATTTACAAATAGCCATGTCAGGTATATGCATTGATACAGCGTTCTGTAATTAAATGTATATGCTCTCCTAAACATGGTTTTAAGACACCCATCCTCTGTCAAAATAATTCAATTTCTTTTTTAAAAGCTACTGCCTGGTATCACAGGCCCAAGGCTAAATATCTGATGGCCATGAATCTAAGTATTTTATGTGACAGAAGCATAAACTAGCCCTTTAATGCAGGTTTTTTCAATCACATGTTTTAGCTCTGTTCAAGGCCTAGGCAAGTCTAATAATTTTTCTGTTATTTTCTACAGGATCTTATGGCCAAAGTGAGAGCAATGCTTGCAGCTTCCAAAAACATACAAACTAGTGCCTCCTGAGACCTGTTGAACTGACCATCAAGAAATTATGTGAAAAAGAACAATATAAAAACTGCCTCATCTCAAATGTACAGCTGAGCTTAGCTCACTTGGTTCACAACTCTATTGTCTAATATTACCAGAACTTGAGGAGCTAAAACCTATCTTTCTGTACAGAACTGTCTCCTTGAAATTTCATTGAATTTTTTCAGCCAGAATATCTTTGGAAAGTTTTTGGTTTTGTAAATTGATTTTTTGACTAATTCTTCAGTAACATTTTATGATCAGCAGTCTATATGTGTATATTTGTAAATACCATGTTTCTGTGATAAAAGTATTACACATTAATAAAAAACGAAACATCTTTCATTAGCTACAGAGTTTTTGTGGAGTCCTTAATTGTTTGCGGTGGACTTCTGTTAGAAGTTCGTTTTCTTTTTCTTTAATACTTTCTGCTTCTTAAAACAACTGTCTAGCTACCTTAGGCTGAGAGATACTTTTCATCTCCTTCAGGCACAGAATGATCTAAGAATACTCATTTGCCTTGATTAGTAGTGGACGGTTTCTGGACAGGGGACATAATTTTCTGTCCATCATTCAGAAGGGACTGTGAGCTTTCATTTGAGTTGCTGACCTCTTGAAGTAAATAAAAGTCTCAATGTCCTAACATGCTTCTCTCTAGTTAGCTACAGAGTGCATGTTTTTGTGGCCATACTTACCAGAAGTCCAGCATTCTTTTAATTTAACATCTTTCATGATGTTGAGGAAGATGCTTACTAACTTCTATGACACATACCAGTCAACACTTTCCAGATCTTTTCTGAACTCAGTATAATTGTAGGCTTGTTTGTTTTGCATTCCTTACAGTACAGTGAGACTATCAATTTTTAATTGAAATATTTCTTTAAATGAGTGCAAAAAGGCAATCACTAAAGATATAATTAAAAATCCCCAGATGCTCTTACAGCTAGGGTTGAATTTCTTGTGACCTTTAGCTACTTTCATGTACATCTTCCAAAAGTAGTTGCTGTTTGTCCAGTTTAAATGTGTTAATACTAAGGAAGAAAATCTTGAACAATGTTTAGAGTAATAGATACTACTCTAAAATTATAATAGGCAAAATAAAGGATATGCTGTGCAGTGAATATACCTAGATAATAGCTCAATTACACTATTGGGACACAGCTTTTTTTTTATCATTTTAGGCAGATGAGAAGTTGATTTCTTATCAATTGTAAGACACAAAGGTCTTTATACACAGTCTCAGGTTGAGGAGCTTTACTTTTTCAGATGACCAGGGACCAAAGGGGCTTTCCATTTGCTTTTAATGGCGATAAGGGATGTCGAGGAGAACAGTAGTAGAAAAAAAGGTAGCTAATTGAGCCTTAGACTTACTGATATGATTGGGGTTTCCTTCAAGTGAAGATCAAATTCAAACCCAAAGTAACACAATGGTCCAATGGGAGCTGATATGCCACTTGCTAGTGCTTTTCTCTTGGAATGAAAGAATAATATTTAAACTATTAGGAACACTAATAAGTTATGTTTCTTTTCAATTTTTGATCAATTACAACTAGCAGAGTTTACAGTCCTACAACAATTGTGTCTGGTGCAGAGAAATTTGATGGTGCATGTAAGTTGTAATGAAACAGAGCCATCTAGCCAGTAATATATAATCGTGCTATCCATTCTTTACCTGTTTTAAAAGTTACTGCAATGTTTTAACAAGCATAAAAATATTTTAACCAGCATAAATGAAATAAGATTTTCTCTATGTATGTTGATGAAACAACACTAGTAGAGGCAGAGAGAAAAAAAGAACATAAAGTAGATTTCATAGGCAGCTGCTGTCGATTATGCAGTGTTAAATTTGCAGCAACTTTATTTTTCCTGCCTAAACGCAGTTAAGTCTCACCATAGTTCAGTATTTGGCAGCAGGGATGGCAGTTGTTTGTCAAGTGATAGGAAAAAAGCCTAAAAAGCCTTGATAAAAGAGACTGGGCAGCTTGTTTTGCTGCTGCTTTGCAGATCTGTTCTCTTTAAGATGGTTGTTGCTTTAATGACTTCTTAAAATATTTTCCCTCACTGTGAGCAATTTTATTTTTATTTTAACTTTTCTCTTTTTTGCTATGGAGTTAGATGGAACGATTAGCTCCAGAAAAAAAACAAAAATCGGATTAAGCTGCATTTTTATACACTCTATTGTTTACTGAGCCTTGTTTGCATTTATCGTGCTCTCATGGGTAGTCTTTTTTTTCCTCTAGGATTTAGAAAGTAGTGTTGTGGTGTGCTTTCTGTTTTTGTTTTTCCTCTTTCCAACCAGAACGGGCATTTTCACTTTTTGCCAATTGGAAGTTTTCAGTGCTTGTAAGCAGCTATCTTCCATTCCCTATTATCAGTTTCTTTCAGAGCACGTTTTTCAGTAGAGACAGTCTGAAAAATGGCTTCTACTTATCAGCTTTGCTGCTGCCCATCTTGAGTATAATCTTTGTAATTTAAGGGGTTGATACCTAATAACTATTACTAAAGATGCTCTAATTTAAATGAGTTAGATGTGTAAACAGCCTCCTGATTGGCTGTTCAGCCAGTTGGTGGGTAACCTGTTAATTACAAAATAAAGTCAATCATTTGAGGATCTCAGTATATACCTTTTTATTTTTCCCTACAGGCAGAGAGACCTCAGTTACACTTGTAGGACAGCTTCTGTCCAAATTGTGTTAATGGTTTGGCATTGAACTATTTGGTTCTACCAAAAAGCTGACAGCTATTGAGATACACCTGCAGTTTCTTGGCATTGATCATGATCTCACATCAAATGTCACTTGTACCTCTTCATATCATAACATTTTGTTTGACACCAGTTATTTCGGAACATACACTTTCTCACTTATTAAACTTAATGCATTACAGACAACCGAGACCATACTCTCAAATTTTTAATGGGACAACAAATTATAACATTAAAATTCATTTTCCTGGATTTAAGGTAATGTCTGTTACCTTCTATGAAGAAATTGTGTTACAAAGTCCTCTTTAATTTCTACATAAATAAATCGAGTTTGTCACATACTTCTCCTGTTCCTACCAAGCAACTAATGACATGAAGAAGTAAAAGACCTGTGGGTTGAGGTTAGTAAAGCATTCAGTTCTTTACTAATTTTAATTTTGCCTCATTTTCTGAAAGCATTAAGTACATCATTGCACCGGTCCAACATTCTTATTTTCATTTCCTAAATTTGGCTGTAACTTTATGAAGATTCATTTGAAATTCTCCAAAATGCAGCTCGTAGAAGTTGAAACCTCAGTGTTTGATTTTTTTGTCTGTTGTAATTTAACTGTGAGCATGTTGTGAATATTTTGTTTTGGTTTTAGACATATGGTCTCAGCGCTGAAAGTGTAGTTGGATTAAGCGTTACATATGAAGGGAAAGGCTTTATTGGAGCAGTTGGTTGGAAACTAATACCTGCCTGCCTGCTAATTAGATTTCTGTCTGTCTGGTGGACAGCTGGTGTGGTATTGCTTTTGTTATTCTGTTTGTATCATAAAAGGATTCCTGATAATTCCTGGTGCAAAGCATGTCTTTGAATTTGCCTTAATTTTTCCTGCTCTGGATTATACCGGATGTGAATGAAGGTGGGGAAATGCCCTAATGGATTTTGTGTAATCTTAAAGCAAATCCCTGACTGTTCATAACAAATCCACTTTTACTTTCCTGTGAACTTGAAACTTCTGTGGTATTAATTTAACACCTTCAATTTGAATGAAGATGATAATCTCTTGGCAACAATTAATCCTGAACATGTATCATAAACATTACAAAAAGCTCTGCCAGACCATTTAAAAGTGATGGTGAAAATCTGCCGTTCCTGGACTACTGCTATGCTGTCCTCAGGATACATAATATGACTTGGTGGTGGTTGTTTGTTGTTTTTTTGTGTGTGTGTTTTTTTCTGATACAGACTAAATTTCCACACATGTAGATGGATGGTGACACTTATTTTTAAGACTGAGCACTAAACTGTCGATCTCTACAGAGAAAGTATGATGAATTCTTGATGGTAGTTGACAGTGTTATAAATGTATGGTAAGGACAGGAAAAGTATGTAGGACTGGAGAAGGGCAGATTATGACTTCCCCCAAGCAACATTAACATGAGCAGCAGATGTGATACATTTCTTCAGTGAAACCGTCACAGTTTGAGGATCCAGGTTTTTTCTTGTCCAGCTGTTTGTAAAATACATTCTAAGGATGTGTTCTCCTGTGGAGAAGTCCTGTGTATGCTCGTATTTCCTCTCTTAAAAAGTGGATGTGGGGGCTTCTTATTAAAATGCAATCCAAAAATGTATATCTGTGGCTTTATTTATTAGGACACAGTGACCTTGGTGATTGTAGGACTGTCTGAGAAGTTACTACTTTCAGTTGTATAGCAGCTTTTTTTTTTTTTTTTTTTTTTTTTTTTTCCTACAGAAATGCCAAAACTTGAAGAAAACCTTAACTCTGATCAAGAATCAGATCAGAGAGTTTGGCTTCATAAAAAAAGGAAAAAAATAATTTGTAGTCTCTACTTCTCCCTTCTGAAGTTCTAATAATTTAATTCATTTTCCAAGGGTGATTGGTGAAAAGATGAGTTTTTCCACCTCGAGTCAAGTAAGCATGAAAACGTTTCAGCGTTAAGTTACTGAAACAATCAAAAGTGTTGTCCGTACGCCTTCAAGTGCCCTACCCTGTGCACAATGAAAATTATAAATTACCAGGTACAATGATCACAATGGTATTAGAGCCCACATTCGGCAAGCTAGCTGTGTTGGAAGAGAAAGCTATAGCAAGCTGTCCTCAACGAAATCTTCCAGTGGATATGCAACACAGAGTGAAAAGGTAACTACTGCAAAGGTGCAAAGTCACTCGAGGGATACCTCTTAGTCCCTTGGATTTTTATGGTAGGAAAGATACGTCACATGTAAGTCTGATGGTATAAAGACAGTGGACTACAGGTTCTTCAGATGCCCCAATCTATTATTTTGTTTTATATTCCCAGAACAAAACATTTCATGTATTTGCATAATAAGAAGCCACCAGTTTACTCAGTTGAATCATGAATAGTGAAAGCCTTTGAGTTTGTAAGTTAATGGTTTTCTCAGAATTGCCATTGCAAAGAGAGAATAGATGATCATTATTCTTTTGTGCAGGTCCCTTATCTGTTTGGGTTCACACTGTCCCTGTGAGTTGTGCTGCAATTTATCAGTGGGAAGATATTTCCAGCTCTTTTGCCTTGTCTCTGTCAGGGCCCCGAAGACAATAACAGACCTCAAGGGCCCTGACCAGCTTGGGCTGCTCACCCACACCCTCAGGCCCAAGGCTGGGTTTCAGCTCAGGCCTGGGCCTTCAGTCCCTAAGCAGGCCATGGGTACGTACGTCCCTCTCCAGGCCCGTCAGAGGCCTGCCTGTGCGACCCGCACCTGTTGGCCTGAATGCTGGCCCACTAGCTGATGTCCTTGCTTGTCCTCAGCCTGGCCTTGTCACCACACACCCACCTGGCAATGTCTGGGTTGGTCCCAGCGTCCGTGCCTGGGCTGAGGCCCCAGCCCTGCCAGCTGCAGTGCCACACTCAGCTCCTGGCTCCCCTCCTGCAGGGAGCAGTCAGCCCTTGCTGTGCCTTGGCTCTTGTCATTGTCCAGAATTGTGGAGTCTCCATCCATGGAGATGGTCAAAACCCAACTTCACGTGGTCTTGAGCACCTGGCTGCAGCTCATCCTGCTCTGAGCCGAGGGCTCTGGTGAAACCATCTCCAGACGTCTCTCCCAGCCTCAGCTACTCAGTGATTCTGTGTCGGCTAACATCAAAACCTGGCTATCTTAATCAGGATCGAAATGATTCTTGCCCTCCAGTCTGCATATTCAAAGTGAAGCTGTCCAGTGTCTCCGTAATAGCTTTGTTGAGGTGTATTAACTCCAGAGGTGAATGCTCTGTCTTGCCACAATAGGCAATTTGAAACTGTCTCAAAGAATGAAAAAAGTCAGCATACTAAAGTAGCCTTTATTGAACTCCTTTCCCCTCATAAAAGATGCCTTTTAACAAAACGATAATATGCTATGTAACCTGGTAGATCTAATAGCTGAACATAGGCAGCTTCTTAGAACGTGATCCAATTAAAACACTCCCTAAACCCCCATGTCCCCCTGCCAAAAACTTGCTATGCTTTAAGCCTTTATGCATCACGTAACTGTTTGTCTTCGGTTGCATTTTCTGTTCATGCTTCTTGAACGCATGTAAGCTTATCTGTTGTTTTTAATCAGGAAATGGTAAAAATTGACAGCCTCAAGCTGTCATCATGCACAAAAGCAACGTGAGACACGTATCTATTAATGCTGCAAAAGGAGCACGTTAAATTCCTGCTGTTCATAATCTCCTGTTGGAACCAACAGTGGCTAATGACTTTAGTGGTATCACACTTGGCAAAAATTAAATACATCTTTCATCCCATCCTAAAGCTATTTCTATTTTAAGGCATTATAGATAAGGAGCCAAAGTGGACAAGGAGTGATATTATATGTTGAATTTAAGAGAATACTGTAAAAATGAGTGAGCTATGCTAGCAAATCTGATGGCATTTGTCCAGTGTGTTTTAACTGGCAAAGAGACATTCAGTCAGTTCTGACAACCTAATGATTTTGATGGCAGTGTGATAGTTTTTTGAGCACGGGTAGAATAAGACATGTTGAAAACCTGTTCTTCTCATACTATGACAGTGAAAATTTGCTGGATATTAAGTCCAACGCAACTTTTCCAAAGAAACAAGTCTCAAATCTTTACAGGCAGACGCAATTCTGTGTTTTCTTCCCAGGATAATGACTACTTTACATGGAGTTTAGGGCAGCAGGCAGCATGCAATCAGCTGCTGGCTTTACAGAAATGATTGAGCTACTGGCATTCAAAATCATTGAACTTTCTTCCCCCTTTTTGACAAACCTTCAAGTCCACTGCAGAAGTTATGATTTAAGGAAGCTAAGAATATGTTTCCCATAGCATCTAGGTCACATAGGCTCTTCTTTTGTAGAGGACAAGTGGGTTGAATGTCATTTTGTAAGTAAGGGTTTGGTTTAATTTTCTGTTTCTCGATTTGAAGCAATAGAGAGTTTGCTCTTCCTTTGGATAAGTGGGTGACATCTCACATAGAGGCAGAAACAGAAAGAGCTATTGAGGATGTACACCGGTGAAAGACCTCTGCTCTGTGGACTGGCTGATCGGATGAGGCAGGAGAGTACTTAGTCTCCTCAAATGCTCACTTTTAAGAGACGGACTGTCTTGCTGTGTACAACGTGCTCAGCTCTGCACTGTCAGAGAAACTCCGAAATATCACTGAAAGTTAGTTTATTAGTTATTCTGCTAACTTCTCAGTGTTTTCTTTTGACAATGAAGAAAAGTGCAAATGTAATGGTCTTGTTCAAGCCACAAGAAAACACAAGGTGTTCAAAGAAATAACATTTTCTGCCTTTGTGCTTCAAGAATATGCAGATACAGTAAATGCTGCTATTCATGCTTAAATAATGGTTCCATGGTGGGAAATCTCCTTCTATCAGTGGCCTGACTTCACTGAAAGAGGGAGTAGATTATATAAGTGTAAACTGTGCACAAATCTGAAAATGGTAATAATAGATTCAAAGGTGTGTTACAGATTGCATGTGGAAGCTTGTTGAGGTTCAGCCAAACAGAGCTTAGATCCCAGCTGGCATCATTTAGGAAAACAGACCACAGGTAAAATTGAGCCAAGTGTGTTTGGACTAAAGTTCAAGGTTGTTCCACTACTGAACTTTTTCTCTTTTTTCCGGTTCTCTTGGGGAAATACATTCTTGGCTCCTTTAAAGGCTGGTGCCCAAGAATCGCCATCAAATTTATTGTTCTGTTTGTGTGTAGGTCTCTGCTTTTTACTTACCTGGATCAAAGTGGCTAGTCCCCACCTGCTTATAAACACTTCTATTCCTCATTGTACCTGTTTTCCATTTGGCTAGGGACTCATTTGGTTCAGCTTTATCCTGGGCTTCTTGAAAGTGCCTGTGTTGTGCCAGAAGCAATGACATTTCTTAGGAAAGAAGTAGGCAAATGTGATACAATCAGCAGGCCAATCAGGTTGGTGACTCTAATTCATGCTGAATTTTTGTGTTTCTAATAATGAGTATCTCAAATCTGTTCCAGCCCTGAACTTCCCAGCCCATTCAAACCATTTTGTTTTGAGGTCTCTCACCATCTTAACACTGGAACTTTCAAGACCAAAGTTTTATAACTTTTAGCCCTTCACTAGTAATGAGTTTTACAACTTAATAAATGTTCCAGCAAAGTAGGATCTCGTTGCAATTTCTTTCAAGTCACCGAAGAGTCACTGATTTCATTGTGGCATTGTCAGCAGTACAAAAGCAGTTTCTCAACAGTCTTCTGCAAATGAAGTGTTACCTTAAGAAACAGCTTTCCATTACCTGTTCTTATGCACTTTTTTTATCTGTATCAAATAGTTTGAGTTCAACTGAAATCTTGTTCGTTTTGTTAGAAAAAGCTTTCAATACCATTTCTATTACCTAGACAGAAATTAGCAGTGGGCAGGCTTTGGAGAACCTCCCTGAAAATGCATGATCTTTGCAGAACGGAGTGCCTGCAAAAATCCTCCCAAATCCTCCTGTTGTTCAGACCACTCAGGTCTGGACTGCGAATGATCCACCAGTATATAAAAATGACATGTCGCTCACAGTTGCTTTCCTCCACCTTCTTAGCACTGTGTTTTAGTTCTCAGTGCAAGGCTGAACTCTTGAGAAGTATTCCAGGTGGTCAGTCAGCGTGTCGAATTATGCAGCGGTATGGAGACAGGGGGCTATTTGCAGCTGTAATTTGAGTCACGTTTGTGGGTTTGTCAGTGCCGGGGGGCTGGGGACGAAAAGACTTGGTGCACTGATGCATCGCAGAGGGGCTTACCTGCTGCTGGCTATGTTACTCGGACACATCAGCTGGTTCGCACAGGCACTAAGCTCTGACATGACTGATGGACAAAATATCTTGAAGGTCCATTTTGAGAAATGGGTGCTGATAACTGAAAGGTTCTGGAGAGTGTAATGATTTTAAGAGGGCAGGGAGAGGCAAGAGTTAAATCCTAAAAATCTCGTAAGATGTTTCAAATGTGTGACTGCAGCCACAATCTTACAGCTATCTGAAAACCTGTCCTTACTGAAGACAATGAAACACACATTACGATGTAAAGATGTTTCTTTCACAAAAGTCGGCAGCCTGCAAGCAGAGAGGAAGTCAACGCAATGAACAACAAATCAGATGAAATGTTTTTTATCCTGCCAACTGTTGATGTCACGAAATAACAAGGAAAAATGCTGTAAACACTGCCTGTATTGAAGCACTGAATCACCAAATCTCACTTTTGTTTTTAATTGGACTGTCTGGAGGATGCGCCTTAGTGGTGTTTAGAAGTACCTGTGAAAACTGAAAAGGGAGAGAAAGAATATATTAAAGTGGCTAATTTGTAACATAGTGCCAGTCTACCCTTTCCATTTCGCCCATCAACAGAAATCATAACAGACTAATTCCTCGCTGGAAAATGTTCTTTGTTAGTTGTGTGTCTGAAGCTAGTGGCATGCTGCACTGAGTGAGAAGCAGGAGCCGGGCTGCGGCTGGCACAGAAAATAATCATCTCATTCCCTCCAAGTAGTGCTGAGTTCTGCCAAAATGTTCACTCTGGCCAAATTGAGGGGAAAACCTCTCTGCTGCCCTGTGGAAACCAAAGGAATTTTCCATTTTTATTTAATATTTTTAAATATATTGCTCAGAAAACTAGCAGAGTTTCATCAGCACTAAAATATGGTGAGAAAGAGGACCTAAATTTCAGCATCTCCCATTCTCTCCGTCAGCCCATGTTCATAGCAGAACTACAGGAGATTTATTAGGGATGTAGCCCCAGATGATGATGTTCGTGCTCAAGGCACACCTGAGTGCTCAGCTTTGAGGCCGGCTCAGAGCAGCAACTCATGCGTGAGCCTGGGGATTCCTGTGAGCGATTGCCATTGCTCCTGGTCCTGCCATGGGTCACACTGTGTGTCCTTCAACATATGTCCTGCAGCCACACCGATAAAAAGGACCATTAAAGGTGTGCACATCAGTGTGTCATTGTAGGAATGCTGCTCCCGGCTGGAAGGCTTGTATTGTGTTGGGCAGTTACAGGGGTGCACACATTGTCCACAGGGTCATGAAAAGGGGACACGGAGGTGTTCTGTCACTCCTGTGTTGGCTGGCTACAAAATTAAGAAGACATCACTCAGCTGCTTCTAAGTACCATTGGTCAAAGATATCTGTGGAATGTGTGTTTAAGAGGTTGCGTTACAGCCTCAGCTTCAACTTATTACATTTATTACAATTTTTGTCTGCATAACTTAGCCTAGCGTTGTGAATGTTATTAGCCGCTGCCTTTAGTTGTCAGAATTTGTACAAACATGTTGCCATTTGACTAATTAAAGTCGGGCCAAGTGCACAATATCAGGCCTTGGGCTCCTCTGCTAATTGTGCTGAGCTTCCTACCTGTTAATTTATTGGCATAAATATTATAAGAAGGCTTTGATAATTAACAACTATTCATGAATCATGCCTGTCAGCTCTCACCATCCTCTCAGATTATTTGTTAACAAAACGGGAGGTTAGATCATTGTAGCAGTACACTAACATGCCAAGTGGACATCTGAAAGAAAAAATGAAGCTGGAAATTTTATCTGTCTCAAAGTAAGGCAGAACTGGGCTGTAGGCAGAGCACCAGGCTGGGAGCGTGCTCGGATCCCAGCTCTCCAACCATCTCCTTATGGGATCTCATGTAGATCACATCAGTCTTTCTGGGCTCACTTCTGCGTCAGAAAAATCCAAGTCATTGTGCTCATTTGCTTTGCTCAGTGGCATGTAACCTTGGCTTAAAGGTGCTGTGTTGTGTCTGCAGTGTGGTGCAGACAGTAATCTTATACCAAGACATCTGCACCTCTGTTCTGCAAGCGTGGTGCTTTGCTACTCTGCATGCTCAGATGTTTGGAGAGAAATGCACTTCCATTGTGTGGGGATGGAAGGAAGTTTCCTAGTGCCAGAAATGCTACATGGGGCTCCTCTCACTTTTTTAACTGCATGTTTCCCCCCCCTTTGATAGAGCCTAGAACTTTTTTCCATTTAAGGCTAGATGACAGCATTAAAATTGTTTTTGTAGTTAATTATAAATAGGTTAAATTCTTGAGTCTTAGAAACCAATAGCAAATGCACATAGCAATGGCATAGCATTTTTCTTTGATTTACATTTTAAATATCTTCACAAAGGTAAGGTGTGCTTTGTACCTTTATACTTTGCTTACGAAAACAAGCTCAGTGATGGATTATGATGAAAATTTTCTTGCCTGGATTCTTCTGCCACATGTGCTTTTTCTTCTTTCCAGCAGCAAGAGAACTGAAGACTTCCTTGACTGATGGACTCATCCAGGACATCTCAGAGGTAGGTAGGAAAGATAACTGTTGACTTAACAGATGATGGTGGTTGACATGAACCTAAAAGATTAATGCATAGCTAAAAATGACATCTCAGATCCTGAAACATGTAGTTTTCTGGGCTGTAAATAGTTTCTTTTTAATACCAAAAAATGTAAAGCTGAACCTTGGTAATAATTCTTTCTTCAGCAGCAATCTGTCTGTGCTGGGATATTTTTATAATGCTAGCCATTGATCTTTTCAAGAGCTGCTGCGTTTGAAATAATTATTTCAAAGAAACATTGAGGAAGAAGCAAGATCATCTTCGCACAAGATTTTTTTTTCATCACTTAAATATATTCACTGCAGAAATACCTCCCTCAAAAGAGGTGAAGATCATTCCCAGCATCCAGGGCTGCTTTTTTATTTTTTTCCTGCTCTGTCTGCCAGAAGTTTTGCAGCTGGTACAATTCATTCATTCTATTCAATCATCTGTGCTCTCTTAAACCAGCAATGAATTTGATGATCAGCGTGCTGGGTTTTTAACATACGATTTTCTCTCCACTTGGAGCTACTCAGTGGCTATTACCATGCACTACAATAGCTTTTCCAGTGCTTTCTCCGGGGAGGCAGAGTGGAAACAGCAGCAGATGGGTTGCGTGATGGGATCTCCACCTCCTCGGTAGGAAACCAGTGGGTGCTGGTGGAGATATCTGAAATCTGGCAGTGTTTAGTTGTTATTGGTACTGAATTTCTGAATTTCTGCTCCTCCTCCAAACTGTGGTGCACCAGCAAGTCAGCATGTGTAATGATGGAGTGCTCTTGCAGGCCCTTGAGTTGTGAGGAGCTCAGTTAGCTTCCAGAAAGCCAGGCTTGGGAAGTACTAGGCCTAAGACCTGGAGAGTAATACCAGGAAACAGCACTGTGCTTGAGACAGGTATTGGGTCATGAATTTGAATGACACAGCTCTGTTCTTGTCTCCAGTATTTTGCTTTTGCTGGCCACTGGAGCAGTCCTTTCACTGCTGATGGGAAAATCCTGCACTTACCAAAATGCCCCAGGGCATTCGAGCAGATTGGGAAGGAGACTGAGAGGAGGGAAGAATTTTTAACAGGACACATGGGGAGCAGGGATGGGGATGCAGGGATGAGGAAGGGGGTGGAAATGAGCAGGAACTGGGAAAACTGAGGAGTCCAAGGAAACAAAAGCACTTGTTGGGGAGAAGCCTCTATAAACTTGCACAGATGCAAGTGTGGATAGAAATAAACAGGGAAATCACAGAATCACAGAACCGTAGGGGTTGGAAGGGACCTCGAAAGATCATTGGGTCCAACCCCCCTGCAAAGCAGGTTCCTCAGAGCAGGCTGCCCAGGTAGGCGTCCAGACGGGCCTTGAATATCTCCAGAGAAGGAGACTCCACAACCTCTCTAGGCAGCCTGTTCCAGTGCTCCGTCACCCTCACCATGAAGAAGTTCTTTTGCATGTCGGTGCGGAACTTCCTGTGTTCTAACTTGCAGCCATTGCCCCTTGTCCTATCCCCACAAACCACTGAGAAGAGGTTAGCTACATCCTTCTGTCTCCCACCCCTCAGATATCTATAGACATTGATAAGATCCCCTCTCAGTCTTCTTTTCTCCAGGCTGAACAGCCCCAGGTCTCTCAGCCTGTCCTCATGGGAAAGATGCTCCAGGCCCCATATCATCTTTGTGGCCCTCCGCTGCACTCTTTCCAGGAGATCCCTGTCTTTTTTGTACTGGGGAGCCCAGAACTGGACACAGTACTCCGGGTGAGGCCTGACCAGGGCAGAGTAGAGGGGGGGGATCACCTCCCTTGACCTGCTGGCCATGCTCCTTTTAATGCACGCCAGGATCCCATTGGCCCTCTTGGCACACTGCTGGCTCATGGTCAACCTGTCGTCCACCAGGACCCCCACGTCCTTCTCCGCAGAGCTCCTCTCCAGCAGGTCATCCCCCAGCCTATACTGATACATCCGTTTGTTCCTTCCCAGGTGCAGGACTCTACACTTGTTCTTATTAAACCACATCTGGTTTCTTCCTGTCCATCTCTCCAGCCGGTCCAGGTCTTGCTGAATGGCAGCACGGCCTTCTGGCGTGTCAGCCACTCCTCCCAGCTTTGTGTCATCGGCGTACTTGCTGAGGGCAGACACTATTCCCTCATCAAAGTCGTCGATGAAGATGTTGAACAAGACCGGACCCCTGGGGAACACCACTAGTCACAGGCCTCCAGCCAGACTCTGCTCCACCGATCACCACCCTCTGAGGTTGGCCAGTCAGCCAGTACTCAACCCACCTCGCTGTCCACTCCTCTATCCCGCATTTTCTCAGCTTTGCTAGTAGGATGTCATGGGAGACAGTATTGAAAGCCTTGCTAAAGTCAAGGTAGATGACATCCACCACTCTCCCCCCATCTACCCAGCTGGTGATGCCATCACAGAAGGCAACGAGGTTGGTCAAGCACAACTTTCCCTTGGTGAATCCATGCTGACTACTCCTCATAATATTCTTCTCTTCCAATTGCTTGGAGATGGCATCCCGAACAAGCTGCTCCAACACCTTTCCAGGGACAGAGGTGAGACTGACTGGCCTGTAGTTTCCCTTCTTGAAGACCAGAGTGACATTGGCTATCCTCCAGTCTTCAGGCACCTCACCCGTTCTCCAGGACTTTTCAAAGATGATAGAGAGCGGCTCGGCGACCACGTCTGCCAGCTCCCTTAGCACACGCGGATGCATCCCATCAGGACTCATGGATTTGTGTGCATTGAGCCCACTCAGACGCTCCCAAACCACTCTCACGTCTACCAGGGGGGAGCCCTCCATTTCCCAGACCCTTTGTCCTCTTGCCAGGGATGAGGAGTCCTGGGGGAGTGTCCTTGAAGCAAAGACTGAATCAAAGAAAGCATTCAGTACCTCTGCCTTCTTGATGTCTTCCGTGACCAGTACCCCCCCCTCATTCAGCAAGGGACCCACATTATCCCTAGTCTTCCTTTTGCTGTTTACATACTTGAAAAAAAACCCTTCTTACTATCCTTTATCCCTTTTGCAAGTCTCACCTCTAGGTGGGCTTTAGCCTTCCTCATCACGTCCCTGCAGGCCCTGACAACACATCTATACTCCTCCCAAGAGGACAGGCCCTTTTTCCACATTTCATAGACCTTCCTCTTCCTTTTGATCTTTTTGATGAGCTCCTTGCTCATCCACACAGGTTTCCTGCCCCCCTTCCCCGATTTCCTATTCTTCAGGATGCACCAATCCTGAGCATGGAAGAAGTGCTGCTTAAACGTAGCCCAGCTCTCACAAGCACCCTCGCCCTCAAGCAACCTAGGCCGTGAGATACTCCCAAGCAGGTCCCGGAAGAGGTCAAAGTTGGCTCTTCGAAAGTCCAGGATAGCAATCCTGCTTTTAGCCTTACTTTCTCTGCCTAGTTCCATCTGGAACTCCACCATCTCATGGTCGCTGCATCCCAAGCTGCCCCCAGCCTTCACATCCCTAACAAGCCCATCCCTGTTGGTAAGAACAAGGTCCAGGAGCACCCCCCGCCTCATCAGCTCCTCTACCACCTGCGTCAGAAAATTGTCTTCAACGCATTGTAGGAACCGTTTGGACTGCACGTGCCTGGCCGAGTTGCTTACCCAGCAGATATCTGGGTAATTAAAGTCCCCCATGAGGACCAGCACTCGTGATCGTGAGGCTACTAGCAGCTGCTCGTAGAAGGCCTCATCGACCTCCTCCTCCTGATCTGTAGTGACCTGTAGTGGACCCCCACCACCGTGTCTCCCATACCAGTCCACCCCTTAATTGTCACCCACAAGCTCTCCACCTGTCCTTCACCCTCCCCCAGGTGGAGCTGGGTACACTCTAATTGCTCCCTCACATAAAGGGCAACCCCACTCCCTCACTTCCCCAGCCTGTCTTTCCTAAAGAGGACATAGCCCTCCATGACAGTGTTCCAGTCATGCGAGCTGTCCCACCACGTCTCAGTGATCGCAACGAGATCATGGCCCCGCGACCGAACACAGATCTCAAGCTCATCCTGTTTATTTCCCATGCTTCATGCACTGGTGTACAGGCACTTTAGGGTAGCAGCAGGTGCAGTTACCCCTGGGAGGATGCAAGAAGAAGATACCGGACAGGGCATTGGGAACGCTTCCTTCTCTGAGGAGCCCTCAGCCAGTCCTATAGGAGAGCCCAGAGGTTTTTCCCTGTCTTCAACAGTGACAGTAGTGACGACTTCCCCGAGCCCTTCTCTGTCACTTTTAGCTCCCCTCCCTACCCCTGTCAAACCTAGTTTAAAGCCCTGGTAATCAGCCCAGAGAGCTTGCTCCCCAACACACTTGCACCCCAGTTGCTCAGTAGGTGTCTGTCCACAGCCCACATACCCGGCTTCTCAAAGGACGGCCCAAGCTCAAAATACCCAAATCCCTGGTCCAGACACCACCCCCTCAGCCAGTCATTTACCTGTCCCGTTCTGCTCCTTCTATCTGCATCCCTGTCACCCAGCAAGAGGACAGAGGAGAACACTACCTGCACCCCCGATCCCTTCAACCATCTCCCCAGGGATGCAAAGTCCTTTTTAATATTCCCCATTTTTCTAATAGCAGCTTCCCGGGATCCAACCTGAATGACTACGAGAGGATAGTAGTCCTCCGGTTTAATGAGCCATGGCAGAGCCTTCCTAATATCTGACACGTGCCCCAGGAAGACAGCACACCTCTCTGGCTAGGTTACCTGGGCGGCAGATGGGAGCCTCAGTGCCCTCAGCAAGGAGTCCCGGTCACCAGGACTCTCCGCTCTTTTTTTGTGGCACAGGTTACAACGCGGTGCTCCGATGGGCTCTGATCCTTATGTTTTATACTTCTCCCAATCTTGACTCTCTTCTCAGGGTTGCTTCCCGGGTTCAGACTACTGTCCAGACCCTCAGCCTCTTCCACAACCTCCCTGAGAGCCTCAAATCTGTTTCCCAGGGACACCGTGGGGGTAGGTGGCGCCGTGGGTGTCAGGGGCAGATGTCTCTTTCTGTTCCGAGCTGAGACAAGGGTCCAGCCCCTTTTCTCTTGCGGAAGTACAGGCATTTATGGCCATCTCCATAACACATTACACCATTGTTACAACCTTCAAAAACATACTGCCTACTTCCTCTTATTCTTCTGAAAATTATTGTTTCATGACAAAGCCCCAGCCCTACAAAAGCTCCCGATACATAATTCATGTACGTGCAGGTTTCTGTCTTTTTTTTTCCCTTGCAGATCTTCCTAGAGTACTCCAGGGAGATCCATTTATCAGGTCCAAAGCAAAGCTTTGTTTTTCCCTCTCCCCCTGGACAAAAAGCTCTCACCAGGTGCCAGCGTTCGGAGCAGCATTACAGCCTGCGTGTGTCCAGGACCCAGTGCTGCCACACTGGCAGCTTTCAATGAGTGACAAACTGCTGCCGCCCTCATCTGCACACATGTGCAATATTAATAACTGTGTTGTTGACCCTCGTGTTTTCTTTCAGTGTGTCCCAGTAGAACTGAAGCAACGCATGCAATTTTCCATGAGAAATTACAGATGGGTGACTTAATAGAGAAATCCACCCGATCCTTTGACTACCCCGGACAAATATTTTTATAGCTACTGGTGGATTCATTTGCACTAATGAACTGAGAGCAGGTTTCCAGGATGGGAGCCCAGTTCTGAAATCTTTGGCAAGCCAGGGCTTCCCGCGGAGCAGCTCATCTTGTTGTGTGACAAGGACTGCACACAGGGAGCAGTCAGTGCAGCCCGAGCCCTCGCACCCCCCCAGATGTGTCCCCTTGCCATGAATCACTGCAGGCACCCTGGGAATATTTGTGTTATGAGAAAAACTGGCAGCGTGCTTTATCTCCCATACAGCTCTGATCCATCTTCTACCCTCTGTTCTCCACCACTGCAGAAGCGTTATATGCAGGGAAATTTTCATTATGGTTATTTCCCTATGCCCTTTTCATATTTCTGCATTATTTTGTACACAGCACAGAAGAACAAAGGTTCCTTTAAACAATTACAGTCTTTCCTCCATTAAATGTAGATTTTTTTCTGATGGTTATTATAAAGAATCATACTAATTTACACTGCTAATGACAGGTTTACTGGCATTCATGCAACTCTTACTGTCAATATAGTTTTTGCTGTTGTTTTTAATGACTGTATGCGTGTTATTTCAGAAGCCAGCACTTCTGGGCTCAGTTTACAGCCAGTGGGTGCTGTTCTGTTGCCTTTGCTAGTGTTTCAGCTTCTCAGCAGCAGCCCACTAGACCCATGTTCTCTGGGCGATGGTCTCGTTGCTACAGAACCAGGGCAGACTCAGGAAACCTGAACTGGGTTCTAAGGTTCAACCCCAACAGATGCCTTAAGTAACTTACAGCAAGATAGCCTCTTTCCCCAACTCCTGTTTTCAAAGAGACACGTAGGAAATAGGGACGCCTGCCCCATGGCCTCAGCTGCAAAGGATCGTGATGGGTTGACCCTGGCCAGCAGTGAAGCCCCACCAGCCACCCACTCTCTTGCCCACCACATATTCAGGATGGAAGAGTAAAGGCAAAAAAAAAAAAAAATCATGGGTTGGGATACAGACAATGGTTCTATGGCCTCCAGTCCATATCTCTTATTTGCAGCAGGACTTGCTGCCCTTGGCCCTGCCTGCGCAGCCAGGAGCGGCTGGGGCAGGACCAGCCTGCGAGTATGTGTTTGCACAGAGCTTGGCTGAAATCACCACTGAGCTGGTGTTTAAAGCTTTGCTAGAAACCAAGTCTCCATGAGCTGAATGGGATTTTCCCCTTTCTGCATGCACTAAGGTATGTTGATTGGTTCTTCGATATTTAAAACCTTCTTATCAGGAGGAATTGCCAACTGGGCAGGATGTTGGCTGCTGAACAATTTGTCATGTTTCCACTTTAAAATCACACATAATTAGCTAAGTGTACCCGACGAAACCCTAATTTACATAATTGTTACATTCTTTAAAAAAATTAGATTGGATCATTTTCTGCTCTGCCTTTGCTGATACCCTCTGGAAATGCTGGAGACCTGGCTATCGCTGAAAACAAGGACCTTGGGGACAGGTAAAACCTGACCTTTATGCTGCCAGGGCATGTCCTCTCGCCTCAACACACGAGCAATTTCTGCACAGGAGGGAAGGGAGCTGGGGAAGCCATATGGAGAGTTTGAGATCATATAATTGACTTCTTTCCCCTCCCCTCCTCCAGTGTGCTGAAACACCTGTAAAAGTGTCTCGCCTTTTGCTAAAAATAAGTAAGAGAAGCAGCCTCTAACACCCAATTATCTCAGACTGGGAGAAACAGTTGTGATTAAGGTTTTAAGGCAGCCTTCAAACGGGCATCTGAAAATATGTCCAAACTGCAAATGACAGCAGATGTACAGTGGAAGGGAATGTGGATGGCAGTCATTGACTTGAGAAGTGCACGGGATAATAAAAGAGGTGTTAACAGATGGGAGATAAAAAACGAGGGATGTGGGAAGAGCAAAGCCTGTGAAGTAGCTGTTGATGGAAGAGAAGTGGAAAACAGTGCTTGAATGGAGATGTTTGGTGGCTGCAAACCATTCCGCCAGCTTTTGAGCAGGAGAATTGGAGTTTGCCTTCTCTTGGGAAGGAAGAGCTGGAAACAAAGTGGCAGAAAAGCTCCCATCCAGGCAAAACTCTTTTCCAGATGTTTTTGTTTTCCCTTGGAGCAAAACCCCAACCTTTCTCACAGCCTCTGTGCCACACTGTTGTAGGGCCAGCCCCATCATACCCCACCACCAAGACAGGATCCATCCCATGGGCAGAGCACTGTGCCTGCCTGCCTTTGCTCTGTGTAATTAAATGTGTACTTGATCAGGGAAAGGCAGACAGTGTCTTAGTGGTAAATGTGTTCATGTGATGGGCCGTGAACCTACCCTGAGCAGAGCAGGGGGCCCTAAACCTCCACAGCCTCCCTCCCTTCCATCCCTCCTGCAGCCTGAGCCTCTCCCCTGAGTGCCCCAAGGACACTCTGCCAAGGCAGGACAGTTTCTTTCTGTCCCAAATGTCTTGGGCAGCCCTTGCTGTGCTGCAGCTGAAACATCCTTGCTGCATCCACACTGGCTGCCAGAACCTGAACCCATGCCTGTGCCTTTTCTTAGCTGCTCTACATGTTGTTGAACCCTGAAGTGTGATGTCTGTAACATCAGACCCCCGCCTGCATGCCCCCTTTGTAACAGCCCTTCCACAAAGTGCCCTGAAGTCCTGAGCTCTGTCTGAATCCATGAGCAGACAGCTATTTTTTTTTTATTTTTTTTTTTTCCCCAGGAATGTCACTGTTGTTTATGTGCTGGTTTATACTGCTGAAAGCCTTCTCCAAATGACTCCCAGGTTCTGGGAAGCTGAACAGACTGAAAGACAAAAATCAGTGCTTCTCCTGATGCTTGTCACGACCTGACATACCCAATACATTCGTGGCTGCTGTAGGCAACTAGAACAGCTCAAGTGTCTTTTTATGACACTTGCTTTTCTTGCAAAGGAAATGACACCTGACTCTTCTCTCAGTAACAAAACCCCCTTGAGAGCTGAAGGGATTCACTGAAATTGCCAACCCCCTCTCACTGCATGCTGAATCGCTGGGCAGGTGGGAGCTAGGTAGCGGCTGCAGGACATGCAGGGCTGGGATTTGTTGCTTCCCGCTAACACTCATCCCGACATGAATGCTGAGCCCCAGGGACAGGAGCAGACAAGGACAGGGAGGGAGTAAAGCCAGCAGCACTTTTTCTGCAGAAAATTTTCTGTCCGAACCACCAGGGTTTCTTTTTGTACCGTCAGGCTTCAGACGTGCAGGCAAAGCAATGTTTGCAGAGGATGTTGCTGCTTGTGCCAGCATTCAGAGTCGAATTAAGGGACTTGACGTTGAGGACACTGAGCAAACGTGCAATCTAACCCAATATGTCAAAGGGAGAGAGAGGGGGGCTTTCGTGCTGGTTAATGGACTGTCCTTCAGAGCCATCGCGTTTGCCTCGGGGAATGACGCACGCACCAGGCAGGATGGGAGTGCTTGAAGGGAATTAGGCTGTATAATTTCAGGTTGCCTTTGAGTCAAAGAAAGTTTTCAGAGATTCATTCCTTATTTATTGACATGTTTGCTTTTGCTGCAGAGAAAGAAAAGGAAGTTTCCTGTGAGATGAAAATAAAACCACTTTCCATCTTGCCTGTAAAAGGTGCCTCAGGACTTTTTATGAAGTCCTTGTTGCAAATTGGCAGCAAAGTTAATTGGAGACTGGACAAAAAAACAGATTTTTTTTTTCTTTTTTTTTTTTTTTTGCTTTATATGAATTCTTGCCTTTGCTTTGCCTAAGTGCACTCTGTGTCTGTGATGTTGAATGTGGCCATGTGCAGAATAAAAACGCATTGCTTCTGGAAAATTTTGTGTGGATTTTTTTTTTTTTTTTAAGGCAACAAAAACCATCCCTGAATTGCTCAAAATACTTCTTACATTATATCTCTTTAGCTTGAGGCTGGCAGTACCTCAGAGGTACAAAGCAGATGAAGCAGCCTTCCTTTCTCTAATAAAGCCACTCTGAGCAATAAGCAAAGAGGAGCTTTTGTTGTGCCCTCATGCGGCTGTGACTGAAAGCCGCTGGTGCGTGGTGCTTCCCTCCTGCTCCTGCGCCTGGCCGTGCCCAGGATCTGTCCCAAGCCAGCTCTGGGAATCCCCGGTGCCTTGCAGAGCCTGCTGCAGCTGCAACTTCTTGCAGGTGTGCAGCGTGATCATTAAACACCTCTGTGGGGAGGCCACCTCTTTATTTTTGGCTGGCTCTCACAGCGGTGCAAGGAGCAATGATCCGTGCTGAGAACAAACAGGAGCTAACAGGCTTCAACATGCTTTGCTGCACGAGAGTTACAATGGCACGGCAGCTATTATCATTCATTTAGGGGCACAGAGGCTGCCTCGGTAGAAATAAGCTGCAGAGGTGGAATCTGCTCCATTATTTTCAATAAGAGATGCACTGAGCATAAAGAGGTCAGCGTCTTCAGCATGGACATCAAAGAAAAAAAACATTGGTTTAACTAGCGTGCACTGCCCCACTTTATTTACAGAAGCCTTGAGTGTCCCCACTTACAACAAGGGTCCTCACGTACGACAAGGGTCCCCACCTCCAGCGGGCTGGTGGCCCCACGCAGGGTGAGGAGCAGCGAGGGCTGGGCTGGGGCAGTAAATCAGCATCATTTCTCAGGCTCCTTTCCTGGCTCAGCCCAAGGTTTGTGCAATTTATGGCAAACAGGTTCCACACCAATAAACCAGGGTAATGATAACTGCTGTCTCCTTCTTGCTGCCTGATGAAGGTTTTTAGGGACAGGATCCTCTCTTAGTAGCTATGTTCTGTAGCTACTACTGCACCGTCCAGTCCCAGGTAAGATCTTTTGGGGTTGTTCTTGTACCAATAAATTCTGTGTAGCTTTGCTTTAAGCTGGGTACCACTGTTCAATCCCAGGCGCATCCTGAATGACAGCCAAGGTTTCCTCGCTGGTGAAGAAAAATATATAGCGTCCAGTTTTATGACTTTATTGGGACTCCAACAAAGGATGCAAGGTGGAAAGTCCTTATGGCACATTCAATTTCAGCTTCCATGTGATTGAACTGCATTTTAAAATTTTAAAAAAGTTATCAATTTTCCTGATGTGCTGGAAGAGTACAGAGGTGTTTTCCAGCACAAGGGACTCTCTCTCTCTTCTCCTGCAAACTTCACCGACTGGGCTGACATCTCACCTACTCGACTCGGAGCTGCAGTTCATCATCCAAGCCCTGCTAATGCTCCCAGCTCCGCCTGAGGCTCTCACTCACCTCCGCAGCACTGATGCAGCTGCAGGTCCCACGTGGCAAAAAATGCATTTGGGGTGAGAGGGAAAACAGCAGGATAAAGTGGTGGGGCAAGGGCCAGGCTGGGAGGGGACGGTCTGCCTTCCTCTGCTCACCCACAGCATCTGCGTGTCCTCCCTTGTAGCCCCTCCACCTCTGGGCTGGGGCTTCTGCGCCAGCTTGGCCTGAGCAGATGCACCACGCTAGCTCAGGGGCTGCTGCTTTGTTTTACCTTGGCGTCATCGTTTTGGGGTACAACCTCTGTCTGGCCTTCATCATCTGTGTGCTGGTTACCTATTTTCACTTCCCTTATATCTGAGGGAGGTGCGAGAGCCATGTAATCCTTTTCTTTCTGCACATTACCGTAAATCCTCATGAATCTCTATTAAATTTGAGCAAGAACATGAAGATAGTTTGCAGCTGCCTTGTTGATTTTATATTTCCTTGCTGTGAAGCTGAGAATTAAATGGCTAATAAGGCATCTGCTCCAAGCAGGAACTTCAAGACTGTGACAAAAACAGGTTTGGGTTATTGGTTTTTCTTGCCATCGCATAATCACGTTATTAAAGCCTTTTGGGATGCCTGGTTAGAGGCACTGACTGTCAAAGCGGATGCAGCTGGCAGAGCGCAGAAGCACACAGCAGCTGGGGTGCTGGGGGCACCTCCACAGCCACAGGTAGAGAGACTTGGTGGCAAGGAGGAGAGGTCAGGCTTGCCCTGGCCCCCAGCACCCTGGCTGCGTGTGGGGATACCAGCAGGAGCAGGGCAGGTCTTCCCGGGCAGCAGAGTTCGGTTGGCGCCTTGGGGAACAGACCACAGACACTCCTGTTTTGACTTTCAGACAGATAATTGATACTATTTTTTGGATCATTTAAAAAAAAAAAAAAAAAAAAAAAAAAAAAAAGATAAAAATATAGTGTCAGACCTGTCATTTTCATGTTCATTTGAACTCCAAGTTAATTCAATTAATTAACGCTGCTGCTTGATGGAATGGGTCTTATCCACTGTGACTATGGCTCTCATTGCTGTCATTAGCAATGCCTTAAAGATAAAATAAGTTTTCAGATATTCTGGGCACTGCTTATGTTGTTTCCAGTTAGAAAGTGTTGCTCAGCACAGGAGCCACAACATCATTGCAGCCACTACAGTGATGCACCTAGGAAAAAGCAAATATTTCTCTTATTAATGAAACAGCATCCATTTTCATTAAAACAGCTGTGTCCCAATTTGTTAGGGCATTTTCATAAAGATTTTTTTTTTCTTAATGGGAATTTGCACTAGACCTGTGATGCATTTTTAAAGAGGAGGTGTTGGTACTAATGCACTGAACTGCCGCTATAGCCAAAATGAAGTTTGGCTCATCGCTTCCAGAAACGAGGCCACTTTGGCTTTCTGAGTTGCAAAAATGTTGGCAGCAGAGTAATGATCACCCCATGTGTGAAACAGTCTCATTCTGTTCTGCACTGTTGACAATTTTGTGCAAAAACATCGTCTGCTGGGGACTCCTGAACTTTGATGTTCCTTGTGGTGTTCAATTATTTCTTCCTAATGTTACGGTTGTGGTCACCAGAGCAGAGCTGCAACTGTGGCTCCATACTGCTGCAGAGGTCATTCAAGGCAAAATATTTCATGGTCATTCTAGTAATTAAACCTTCATTAAAGTTCACCTTTACCCTCTTCAGCCCCAAAGTTTTACAGTACAGTTCTAATTAACTTTCAGGTGAAGACTGATCCCTAATAAGCAATTGTGTTTGCCAGGCCTTTTTCCACACAAAATCAAACTGAAGCGTATGTATATTTTTATTCTCTTCCTCCCCACCTCTCAGGCTTACCTGCCAGACTCCCCTCAGGTGTTTTGTCACCATTTTCAAGGATTAATTAGACCCCCACCTTTAGACACCCAATGAATTTTTCAGGAGACTTTGTGCTCTGCCCCGCACCTCTAGCACTGTGTGGATGAGGACGCACACTTTCAAAGAATCATAGCCTGGCTCAGGTTGGAAGGGACCTCAAAGATCATCCAGTTCCAACCCCTCTGCCATAGGCAGGGACACCTCCCACTAGATCAGGTTGCTCAGGGCCTCATCTAAGTTCCTGATGGATCAGTGCGATTTGGCACTTCCTTTTGTTGTGGTGGTTGTTGTTTCCTCCTGCAGATGAAATTCACTGTTAAAACTGGACACAACACATTTTCTGTGTTAAAAATCATCCCAAGGAGTAATCTTAGCTTTTAATTTCTCCTGTAAGCAGCGAGGGTAAGGGCTGGTGCTCGGGTACATGTGCCTAGAAGTAGGCCCCGCGGGCGGAACCAGGCCTTCTGCTCTGGGGCTCCCTGCTGTTCCCACTCCCCAGGTAGCTACCAGAGATGCCTTCAGGTGGATTTAAGTGCTGGCAGGCCTTGGGGACATTATACACATTGGGGGCTTTTTGCTCCTATAACACTCTTGGGATGGAAAGAACAGTACATTTGCCCTCTCCCAGCTAATCAAATAACTGCTACTTCTGCCTGCTCATTCCAGACCTCTTCCTCATGCCTTTCTGGTACTTGTCTGGACTGGAAATAGATGTGCTTCTGAACACCTCTTTACGCTTATGTCAGGCTGGGTTGTATTACCTGAGTAATGAAGATATCAAAACACATTGATTTTCCCCTTCAGGGGCTTTTGTCCCCCAGTTTGTTTTGCATTGATTGGAAGAAAAGCTTTTGGGTTGCTCTGAGCATGTTGTAAGTTGGGGTCATTTCCAATAAAACCAGCAAAGACTTTTAAAGCCAAAGGAAAGCAAAAACTGGTTGTTCTTTACCAGGAATGTTTTGACCAAGCAGTGCGTAGCAAAGGACAAGCTGTGAAGGACAAGCTCCTGTTTCTTGTGGAGCCAGAGAAGAGTCCCTCATGTTGAACCCCCCTGTGATTGCGGCATCTTTCTGCATCAGAGCACTTGAGCAGTGTTTTTAGGCAGAGGCAATGTGCTAGAGGAGATGTGTGAGACAGTCTGGGCAGATTAATTTTGGGCCCCGAACCCTCTTCCTTCTCCTTGGGCTGGGTTTGTGCTTGTTTTTGACCAGAGCTTTTCTAATCCACTGTGCTAAGAGGAGAAGACTTGTTGTCCCACTTGTAGGAAAGGGAGAGCTACTAAACTTCTAGGCTCATTTCCAGAATGTAGGAAATTTTAGGATCAGTTCCAGCCCACTTCAGGGAGTGGGCTTCAGGTGAGTTTGTCTTGCTAAACACCTTGTCAGGAGGAAGCTGTGGACATCCACACCAGGTGGAGATCTGAATGCAGGGCTGGTCCTCCCTTCATCTTTGTATGAGACAGCTGTGCTACGATCTGACCTTCAGATGCTGTTTATGCAAATTATCATTTGATAGCTAATTGCTATTTATTGATACTAACCTGACCAAAATAAGCCATTGCTTATTAAAAATAAATTGTCCCCCCCAGACCTTGATCTTACGCAAGGTCTTACTCAAAAGAAAACGATGCCAAATTAAAAAAAAAAAAAAAAAAAAAAAAAAGAGTCTGAGTATCTGTTGTCTTAGCTCACTGTTTTCAAAGTGGCTATAAAACATTCTTCCAGTGACCTGACAGCAGTGTGCTCAGCAAACACTGTGTGAGCTGCTTTTGCTGGCTTCCTACTCTGGATCTCCCAGCTTTATACATGTGATCATGTCTCCTTGCTTCTCATGCTGCTGCTAACTCCACAAGACTTTTGGTTCCCTGTCTCTTCACAGTCTAGATTCTTTGTGCCATGGCCATGTCTCCTGAGACAGAGTTAAGTACTGCACGTCCAAGACAGATAGTCACTTCACTTCCATTTTAAACACTTAATTCTGCCTTCAACAAGATTGGGCTTCACCCCTTCCCCTTTGCTCCCATCGTGCTAGCGTTAACCACCTTCCAGGTCCTGTCCCTTTTGGTTTTAACATGCTCAGATTAACAATGACTATGTTCAGTGAGTAGGAAATAATACATATATTCCACTTGACTTTGCTAGTGCTGTTCGGGTCAATGGGAAGAAATTTTTCCAGTGATAAAGGAAAAGGCCATTTAAAAATAAAGCTGTGATAGTCTGTGCTGTTAGCACATGAACTGAAAGGATGAGTTCATTTGGGGAGTATTAACTCCCCTCCTAAAATACTTCGCTATCTGTTTGTAGTCACAGTAGGTACATGTCTGGTCCCAGCAAGTCTCCAAGAGTAGGGTGATGTAGATGGCCAAGATGAAGAGGCTGATGGCTGGCTGGGCACCAAAGCTCAGAAGAGCCCAATTTCCAGCTTTGCTACTTGAAGCCTGGGCTGCTACCTTGATCTGGGAGACTCCTTCCCCATGATACCACAGAATTGTGTTCTGATTTCTGTGGTGCACTATTTCAGAACCAAGGTGAAACTATTGTGATAAATAGTGTAAATAGGTTGTAAATAGGAAACAGTAATGTCTGAGCAAGCCATTTGTGAGTCTCCCTTATGGTAAGTGCGATGTGGAGGGTCCCACAAAGCCAACTGGTGCGATTAAACTTCCCGTGCTCTGCACTGGCCTCACTGTCAAGACCCCAGTTTATCACAGTCACCTCCCTCGGCTTCACTCTGCTGCTTGCATGGGAACAGAGATGCTGCGGCACTCAGTGGATGAGCAGAGTAAGCACGGATCTGAGAAAACAGCTTGGGCAGCAAAGATTCCTTGAGTGGGCACACAATTAAATGAGGCTTGTCCCTGAAGAACCTGAAAATCTCATCAAAAAGAACCTGTTCACATAGGATTTGTGATTTACTTTAAAGTCACAAAGTCTGGATTTAGCTTTTCAGCTTTTGGGGATCAGACCAGCGTGCCCACTCTGAGGATGGCTCAATGACAGATTACACATTAGCTCACCTCTTGCTGTTTTACAATAGCATGCAATAGGATTTAAATTAGGTTCAGCACTGTAATCGTGTTGCATTTATAACAGCAGAGAGATAATTCCCAGGCGTTGGTTACGTAGCCTCCGAGGGAAAGAGATTTCAGATGTGTTCAGCAGAAATGTGCCGTGTGAGCCACGGTTTTAATTTCATTAATTTCATTAACAGGATGCCCCACGGCTCCTGCTGGGAGCTGGAGCGACATGCTCGCCTGCTGCAGGTCAGTGCTGCACTGGGGACCAGTGCTTTCCTACCTGTGGGACAAGCTGCAGGCACATGTGGTTCTTGGGTCTCCATCCCCATGCCTGACCCATGTCTGAGGCTCCTCAGCAAAGGTTGAGCTCTGGGCACAGGCAGGAGCTCACATCACGCATGGGGCGAAAAGGAAGTGGGCTGGGAATCCCTGTGGCATTTGTGAAAGCCCCAGCTGATTGCCAGGGGATGCATACAAGCGTTGACATTTAACTCTCTGCCTGTTCTGAGACAGGGAAATGCTTCCCCAGCACACTGGAGCCATGCGAGCCTGACATTTCGGAGAGCCCCACGTGCCTCTTGCTCAGGTGGTGGCGTTATCTCTGGCCGCGTGCTGGCTGCTCCTGAGGGAACCCCAAACCTGGCGTCAGCATTGCTGAAAGCACAGGCGGGAGGGAAGCAAGAGGCTGTGCTCAGAGGGCAGCCACCTGCCTGCGGGTGCTGAGGGTGGCAGGGGGAAGAGCAGGCATTTGTCTCTTTTCTATCAGAAATGCACCCAAACTGACATGCACCCATCAAGGGCAATTTCCATGGGGGCGTTCAACTGCCGGTGCAATCCACGCTACCACAGTGGAGGCAGGAGGGAGGCAGGAGCTTTCCTATGACTTTTAGCATTGTCACAGACCACCAGGTCCCGTCCTGGCGGAGGTTGTGCACACATGTGCACGTCACACGTCAGCCCCATGGTAGCAGTGGGACCCCAGGAGAAGAGGTGGGACACGTGGGTGGCAGCAGGACCAGGGTGCTGAACCTCTCTGCACCAGCATTCTCCTTGGTTTTGCAAGTACCTCAAGTTTAAACTAAGTTTCTCTGGGGCTTCTCCTGCAAGTCCATCATTTCCCATCAGCACAGCACTACTTCAACTCCTTTTATGCACAGGAGGCCCCGAGGCAGTTGGTTTTATTAAGCAGATTTCTCACCATTTCATTTCCCCACATGATTCATTTTCTCCAGCTTGTTTCATGCATCTCAGCTCAAAACACATGATTTAACTCAACGTGTCAGTGCCAGGAACTGAAGTGGGAGGTTTGCCCCAGTCCATGACCATGCTCGGGGCTACATCCCTGGGAAGGGGGGACATCCCTCCTTCCCAGGGATGCAGGGGAGGCTGCCGGCACCAGCCGAGCTCTCCCTGATTGCATCTCCTGTTTTCCAGGGTGTGATGCAGTGGGTGAAGGGTTTGCCTCCGTACAGCCAACTTTTTCAATCCCCTCTGCCACTGGTTGCTCCACACCTGATAGACAGGATCGCACCCTGGCTGGATGCCCCAGCAGCTGGCCTCTGCAGCCTAGCCCAGTTTGGAGGTATTTCTGTCCTCTCCCAGCATGAAAACATTTGGAAAGCCACGTTAAAGGAGAGCTATAAAGCTGGACTCAATTCCAGGTGTGTTAATTTCTTCAGAAAAAAACATATTGACATATGAGGCAGGGGTGCCTCTGAATTTCTCCACCTGCAAAATGAAGCAGCCGCCCTGAGCCCCCGCCCCGGCAGCATGCCAAGCTCTGTGCAAGAAGGGCACATCCCAGGAGGGGTACAATTTTAGCACCACATTTGCAAGGTGAGCTGCGGAACATGCAGCCAGCAGGAGCCTTGCTCATGTTGTTAAAGAACGAAGCCATACATTTTTGGTAGAAAACTCACGTTAGTTTAAAACCTTTAATATTTTTTTTAAGGAACAGCTCAAAACATGTTAAAAAAAAAAAAAAAAAAAAAAAAAAAAAAAAAAACCAGAAATGATGCAGTCCCCTTTTACACCTGTATAACATCTTCAGCAGGTTTTTAAATGCATCAGTCTGCTGATGCTCTGCAGATGGGGGCTTCTGTCCTGCCCCCAGGTTTTTCTTAAGCCACACCTGGCTGCTTGCACTGCCCAGGAGCACCGGGAGGTAGGGCTGGCACAGCTGGGGGTGGGTATGTGGGGGGCAGTGGCTGGGAGCTGCCTGGGGAGGGTGTGCTAGTCCTGGCTGCTTGGAGGTCAGGGGATGTCCCCAGGGTGGCAAGGAGGGAGTCACACTATGCTTGGTGCTCTCCCAGTGCCCCCACATCGGCTGGCCAGGCACAGTGCTGTGGAGACATGGCTCGGAGAGGGGACAGTGTGCCTGGGGGAAGTGGCTCAGGAGAAAGTAAGCAGGAGTTGTATAATTTCCATGGGTATTAAATGTGAGGGTGAGGAAAGCGGGAAAAGTGCTGGGGGAGTGGAGAGGGAAGGGAGCAGAAAGAGAATTGGTTTTTCAGAGTGGAAAGTCTTGTTTTCTGCAAGTGTGGAGCCCTGCTGTAAAGAAAATTCTTAGAAAATTACTTGTGTGTATATATATATGTTATACGTAATGAAATAAACTCTTCAAGCATCCAGCTCTTTCTGGTAAGTGAAAACTTCCAATAACTGGCTTCTTAATGCTACAAGAATCACAGAATCACAGAATCACAGAATTTCTAGGTTGGAAGAGAC
>NC_048907.1:12798756-12809486 GCF_011077185.1 Oxyura jamaicensis | reverse complement strand
CGTAGCAGGTCACCAACCAGTTCTTCGTGGATGGTGAGGGCCACATCAAGGCTGTTTTGTTTTTTGCTTCTCTCCTGAAAAGCACATGTTGGGTCTTGCTGTGTCTGCTGCTGCCCGGTTCTCCCTGGGACTGGTCCCTGCCCATCGTGCTGGCGAGCCCTGGCCCCGTTTGTACCCTGCAGCCTGGGGCAGCCCAGCCCTCTCCCCAGCTGGAGCCTGGTGGCAAACGCTGCCCTGATCCATCCTAAAGCCTGCGGCCCATCCAGGATGGGGAAAGCCTTTCCCTGCCTTCCTCTTCAACTTCCCTGCAATCTCTCTGCTGATGGCACGTTCAGCAGCTCTCTCTTTGCTGCCCGAAGGTAATTGCTGCTGAAATTATATATATTTTATTACAACCTTTGAAATAAATGGCTCTTTTTAACGGTCAAATCTTCTCGGCTGTCCTTTAAGCATCAGAATGAAGGAAAAGTATTTTGTTTTTGCAGGATTATTTAAAGGTAGCTGGAGGGGAAACTAGAAATTCTCTTAGTTTCTACACTTATCATGGATGGTGATGATCTCATTTTTGCTAGTTTTTACAATTAGAACACTTTATCTGTCAAACTCCCCATTGATACAGTGCTGTGCCACTCCTCTAAGGGAGCGCTGCCATTCTCGGCACCAAAGGGGTCTTCTCTGCCTTTAAAGCTTTTACAGCAGTCCCTGTGATGCTCTTCTCTTGAAGCAAATATCAGAGCTAAGCAGACATGCAGGACATGGCTAAGTTTGAAAATACTTTTATATATTCTGAAGTAGCTGTCCTTAGGCATGTCTCTGGAGCAGGAGGTATGATGGTGTGATGAATTTCAAATCACAGCCTCCGTGGATCTCTTATTTTCCAAATACCGTGGGGTTTTTGTGTGTGTGTTTTTTCCCTGAAGGCTAAGGAAATATATAAAATATATAAATTTTCTTGGTAGGAAAATCTTGACAGAGGAGTGGAGCAGCTTTCCTACATCTAGTACCTGTCTGCAGAGCAGAGGATGTGAAAGATGGATGTCAGGAGCTCGCCTTGTTTAGCCAAGAATGCTTATCCTCCCACAGTACCTAAGATGCTCCTGATCCCACAAGAATATATATAAAGATCAGTGAAACGTCACTGATTTGCATTAATCATATCTGGTTTTCTACTTCTTGGGCCCTTTCCCTCCTCCTTTCCTTACATGGAGCCCAGCATCATCTGGATACTTGGGTAGTTGCGGGCAGCCCCTTTCTCAGTGCTGTTTGGAGTCACCGAGTCCCACGAGCCATCCAATGTCCCAGAGGGATGCAGCAAAGCCAGCCCATGTCACCAATGATGTCTGAGTGGCTACAAAGTGCCGCTAATTGGAGGAGCTGGAATACACAAAAACTCAGTGGTCTGAACTCACATCCTTGTGCAAATTGAATTACAAGCAGGAATAAGTCTAATTGCACCAGACAGCAATTAGGAGGGCTTCACTGTCAGGAGACAGCTGCCAGGAGCTGGGCTGGGGAAGGTGCCCAGAGCTGCTGGGGGGGTTGGGGGCATTTGGGTGCACACCTGGTGATGCCCCCACAAAGCATGCCCACCACAGAGCCCATACCCTGTCCCTGTCTACATTTGGCTAATCACTCACCCAGGGTATGGCCATGCTCAGCCCTAAGTGCAGTTGAGGACCAGGTTATTTCTTGGCTCTTGGATCCCAGACCTCTGCTGTAGCCACCTAATTTCTTTCCACAGGCCCATTACTGCGTTAGCCAAACACCATGAGCTCTGTCCTGTGTGTCCCTCATGGAACCCCTGAGAAACAAGGCACTGCCACGAGCCCCTTCTGCAGGTCTGGGTGGCTGGGGCCACTGGATGCACCTGGTCTCACACGGGATGCCTGGGCTGAAGCATCACCTGCCGTCTGTGCCCTGCACCAAAATTATTATCTGCTCCAGGAAACACAACAGGGGCATCAATGAGCAGAGCTGGACAGTGCCGAGCCTCCTGGCACCTTACTTGTGGCTGTTCATATGTGAAGGATTTGGGTCTGAGTTGCCCGGTGTGGAGGCTTTAGAAACCTCCTCCTCCAAATTGGCTGAGGATTTGCAAGAGCTGTACCCCAATCTCCTTGTTCAAGCTTTAATAACATAGGGAATTAGTGGTAAAGTATTGGATGATTTAAAAATAATAAAACATTCCTGTAGTAAAGCTGTTTTAAAAAAGGGGAACAGCACTTACATAGATTGATATTTGTACTTTGATTAAGCATGGGAGAAGTTGTATATATAAAACATCCCTTTGGACATTTTGTTACTATAACCACCATAATAAAAGTTTGGTTTATGTAACAGCTTTCAATCTATGTAATGTACTTTAGTCTCTAATATGGACACAGAGCTGAGCTGTGCTGTGATTGCCAGGAGCTGTGGTAATCTGTTATTCCGAGGACACAAGGGGTAAATAAGAGCTTTTCTGTAAAGCAGGGAGACATTTCAGTAAGGCCTTTAATAGAGTGGCAAGATTTTTGCCATATATACCTGGGCATCATTGCAAACAGGAAGATTTACTGGTACCTTCAAGCCAGAAGGTTCATGAGCAATTTATTTCCAAAGTGCTGTGCTACTGCATATGTTTGTTCTTGGGAAAGGAAAACCATTTGGGGCATTACTTTTTTTTTCTCCTCCTGGATCCGATGCTGTTCTGTGTGCTACAGATTCAGCTTCTAACACAACGTGACATAACTTGCTGCTTAGGATCCAGGGAGTATGAAGGAGTCATTAAAGTTGAATCCTGAGAAGTAATTAAGTTTCCAAAGTTGCTCCACAAATTACATCACTGTTTATTTTTCATGTCTCTGATATAAAGAGCCATAATCCTCCAGGTCTTAATGGGGCTTCTGTTCTTCATCCTTTGTGAATACAGGGGAGAGGAGAGTCAGGGTCAGATACTGCCCCTGAGTCTGCACCTTGTCTCTCTGACAGTGAAGCCTTCCTCTTCCAGCAGCAGCCACTTACTTTTGACCTTGATGGAAACGTTTCCATTGGCAAGAATAGCCACAAAGACAAAAATCCCTGCGTGGATCTGAAAAAAATAGTTTTGCTATCAAGAACAGGTTTCATAGTAAGGATTTGCCTTTTTTAAAATGCCAGTCACCCTGCAGGGTTCAAGCAGGGAGGACAGATCAAGAGGGTTGAACTTTCCTTTGGTTGTAGTTTTGCTAAGCTCTAGAGGAGGTTGTGGAGAGAGAAGCCTTGCAAGGGCTGACTTGTCTGGTTTGGGTGCTCTGGAGCTGCTTTGCTCAAGAGATGCAGGGTTTTCATGTTAGGGCATTAACAGGGAAACTGAGAAGCCCTGGCAGCTGTACTTAGGTTGTGCTCAGCTCTGTTAAGGGCCATGCTAGCTTTGAGAGCAATGTATTTCCAAGAGATGAATTCTTTATAGCAAGAAAAAGCTCTACATCTGCAAGACCAGCTCCCAGAATATCCTTGTTTTGCCAACATCTCAGAACAGGCTCCACAGTTGCCAGCTAGACCATGCAAGCAGGCCATGGAGAAATCCTGGTCATGTACTGTGGTAAATGTGTAGCTTTAAACCCAAACAAGTGGTTCAAGCACATCTCAAAGATTCTTCACTTAATGAAGAAAATGTTTAATTTGAATATTGAAGTTCTTAAATCCCATGATATAGGGGAAGCATCTGAGTTTGCTTCTATATGAATGCAGCAATGGCCTTGGCTAATAGCTGGCTTTCCTCAGCTCTTGGAACTCAAAAAGTTCTTAAAGGCAAGAAGATTCAGGCCAGGTGAGGAGGTGAGCAGAAGAAATAAAAAACAATACAAGATGAGAAAGCCCTCAGGAGACATGAGTATGTTCAGCTCTAAGTCTTTTCCTGTAAGGCATCTCATTGCTGTCTACTGAGCACTAAGTGATCCCCATCTCTCTAGAAACAAGATTCCCAGAACTGGAAGGTGAAGGACACCAGGATTTAGCCAGAATTCAAGCCCAGGACTGCCACCACCTTAAATAATTGTTGTCCTTCAAGAGGAGCAGCCAGACAGAGAGGAGTAAAGTAAGTTTGATAGGGAGCAGGAAATGGTGCTGCCATCACACTCCATCTATGCAGGGTGTCAGAGCAGGGAAGGAGAAGGAACTGGAAGAATGTGTACAAAGGGCTGGACAAAGAAATATTTTGGGGGTAATCCAGGAGGAGGACCAACACAGAGAGCAGACCAAGGACCTGAGGTCAGGACAAGTACCCCTGTTGTACCCCTGTCACTTGTGAGCCAGGGACACCACAGCACAGCACATGGCTGAGGCCTGCTAACTGGTCATTGGCGACTCAGAGATGAAAAGTGTTGTGTTGGAGGTCTTACTGACCACGCTGGAGGTCTTACTGACCACATTGGAAGTCTTACTGACCTCGCCAGCAAACTCCGCACAGCTGAACCAGCCTCTGGAAAGGTTGCCTGTTACGATGTCCTCTTTTGAAACAAGATTTATAGTGAGACTCAGTTGGTGAGATGTTTTCTGCCATGACTAAAATGCCTGTCCTCCTCTGCAGCGTGCAGTGTACGTGCACATATAACTGGTTGCTGGCTTCTGGTGCCTGCCACATAATTTGCTGTCTTCCTGACCGACAGAAAGCACGAACGCTCATTAAAGCATTATAAAAACAGGTCAAAGGTTTGAGAATTTTCCTAAGCTGAAGGACAATCTGTTATGTTTAAATAGTGTTAAAATTGGTGTTTCTTTTCTACTTGAAAACTCCATCAGATTCTAGTTTGTGTCTTTGCACATTTTTTTTCTTTTTTAGTAAAGTGACTGTGTTCTACTTCTGGTTAATTAACCTTGGGACTTCTCTTCGTTGCTTAAAAAGACAGTGCATGAAATGATGCTGATGTTATTAAGAAGCCAGGGCAGCAGGGATGGTAATGCTGGTAGTGAAGAGATGATCACACTTCATATTTGCTTTAATATGATAGGCTGGTCCTTCTGTCCCCATCACTACAAGATCTTGTCTGAGGCTGTGCTGTATCGAGGGAGTTTGCAGCAAGGCTAAGCCTGGAAAAACCATGTGCCTGTTTTATAATTCATGGGTGTTAATGTCTTAAATGTTGTTCTGTGAGATGTACACGATAAAGCAGGGAGGCAGAAGTGGCCAGTTGTTCATGATGTGGTGTGTGCTTGGTGGCAGTGTGGCTGTGAGCTGAGAAACTGGGTGTTGTAGCTGCCCTGGTGCGACTGTAGTACCCAAGGACTCACTCCAGAAACAGGTTATGATAACCTTATGCCAGGCACCTTACAAACCTGGAAAAGAGAGCTCTCTTGCCAAGGAGAAGACACAAAGCAAGGCAGAACAGCAAGCAAGGGAGACAAAGGAAACTATGAGTAACATTACTCGACTTCTTAGAGCGTGGTTGTATTGCAAAAGTGTCCCAGGAGGGTTCTTGACCTTATAGGTGTATTTGTAGGCAAAGGGAGGTGGCACAGCTGTCCTGGGTTTGCTTAGAAGGCAAAATCCGCATGCAGAAGTGGCAGTGTGGAAATGTGCAGGTGTGGTTGTTTGAGAGCCTCACAGGGGAGGGAAGGCTGGTGTCTGGGCCAGCAGGAGGGAGCTGATTTCTTAGTGCTAAGTGAGTGATAAAAGACAGGGCAGGGTTATCTGTGAAAGCTTTGAAATAAAGACAAGTAGTTTGTTTGATCAGATACATGGAATTCAGCAGAGAGATGCTTGAGAGAGGCATGGAGAGATGGTCAAAGTGATAGGCTTGGGAAAAGGCCTCTGTAACAGCACTTGATGCAGGTACCTGCAGGAGCATGACTGGCAGGAGGAGATAAAAGGGGTTTTCGGCAGGGGAGACACCAGCTGGAGGGAGCTTCAGCTGCCTGGAAAGCCAGGGGAGTCTGCACTTTTCGGGTATTACACGGGGAAAGTCTGCAATATTTAGACCTAGACTGGGTCTAAGCTGTGCTGCTCACAGCCTCAGGTGGGATGAGGCCTGAGGGGAGGTGGTTGGTGCTGCTTTGGCCTGTTGAACTGGAGCGGGCAGGTGTCCCTGAGACACTCTGTGCCAGGCTCTGGTTATATGGAGAACAACCCATGTCAGGCCAAAAGTGCTGCAAGCATCTTTTGCAGCATCCCTTTCTCCTCAGCCCTAGCCTGGAGGAAAATACTGGCTTCCCCACTCATCCAGCTTCGGCTTCCCCCCTTTAATGTCAGTTATTGAAGGAATAGGTTGTTTGTTTTCAGTTGGAGAATAAGGAAGCAAGAAAAAAAAAAATGCTGTGTACTCTCAAGCCACCTATAAATACCCTATTCTGTTTAATTTTTACTCAAAGAAAGATTTCCAGAATTCCCATGAGTAATACTCGACATATATGCAACCGTATGCCTACTACTCGTCCCAGGAAAACAATTGATTTTGTTGTTGTCGTTGTTGGTCACCCATCAGTCCTAAAAGTAAGCAAGCAAATAAGTAGCTTTGGGGTGAAATTAATTACATGCAAGTAAATTAGATGCCAGTAACTGATTTTCCCACAGCTACCAAAGCTTCTAGGCGAACAGCAGGATAATATCACAAATGTCCCCAGTCCCTTCATGGTATCCTTGGGCTCAGCAAGGGACCCATGCCACGGGGCTGTCCCCGGGGAGCTCTGCATGCACCGGTGACATGGTGCAGCTGCTGAAGCATTATGAGTTCTGTCTCCCTGGTTCTTAGGGCAGAAAATGATTATTTCTCATCTTGCCAAAACAGGAGCATCTGCAGTGATGTAACAGCACAGAAGAAGTTGTAGGGTATCTACAGATAAGAAATGTTGCATATTTAATCCAAGGCATATTTTCAGTATAGCTGTGTAATTGGGAAATTAAATCGTCTGAATGTTGTCATACATGCTAATTATACTGAATGCACTGAGAGGAAAATCTTCATCTTGCATGTAGCCTACATAGTTAGAAGATAATGACATTTTAAATTCATACTCACCATCCTGGAGCACAAAGGTAAAAATATTTTAAGTACATGTATTCTGGTTGGAATGCATGTGGGAAGAAAACAAATTGAGTACAATTGTTTGCAATTTTTTTCCAAACACTTACAATACCAGCCAGATCAGGCAAATGCTAACTTGCAAATTCATTTTCCTGGCATTTCTTATTTTGCATAAAAGTTTTGCGCTAAGAAAGACCACTTTATAGGTATCACGGTAAACAGCTATCTGCTGTGCTTGTCAATTTGCCTGTTCTTACTTACAGATGATTGCAGTTATCTGTATTTTGTTGTTGTGCAAAGCAAATATTTTGGCTAAAATGTGTTGAAATGCTGTTTTAACTGAGTCATTCACTTGCAACAAATGAAGCATAAAGAATGCATTTTGGAAGCTACACTTAACAGAATTAAAATCATCACGCTGTTCCTTCCTTAAATAAATCCTATTCAGCAGCTCACCTGTGCAATGAATGGCACGAACACTCCATCTACCCCCGTAATGTACTTGCAGCACAGGCATGGAGTCAAACCTATGTCATCGAGGTTGCTTTTTATTGAATGAAAAATAAAGAGAAAGAATATTCAGAGTGCAGTTTGTTTTGACTAGGATCCCCATATTTCCTAATTCTCTCTGTAGCTGCAAGGAGTTGGTGGCATCCATACAATCTGCCTCATATTGTGCGTAGCTTCCACCTTCCTGGGATGAGATGTACTTTTGGTACATTCATTGGGTTAGCGTGACATCAGCACTATTATTGTTGTGCTTGGAGCTAAGCACGCATCCTCCAGCAGCCTGAGGGCTGGGGGTTTAGATCTTCTCTGGTAGTTCTTTGGGTCATGTTGCTCGAGAAGTGTTTTGTTGGAGGCGGAAATTTAATGCAACAATAAAATTAAACTATTAAAGAATTTCTCCCAGCTGTTCATACAAGACATGGTTGTAGACTTTTTTTTTTTTGGTATCTTAATTTCTGACATAGTTTTTGATTAACATGCAGAAGTCTGCCATCTTGTCATTTATAAGTGCTTGCTAAATATGTTTACAAATATGCTGGGAATTGATTGGAATAGCTGTAGGGAGTGGACAAAACATCTACTCGTATGGAGTATATAATTATTCACATAGCAGGTTTTTGTGGTGCGACACCGGTGCTGTCAGGGTACGGATGTTGATAGCTGATACCTGGGCAGATGGTGAGACAGCGCAGGCATCGGCACCTGCAGGGGCCGGAAAACTCACTGGGCTTTTTCCCACTGGGCTGGGAGTGGGGATCCCAAGCCAGGAGTTCTCCCCAACAGGTACTGGTACCAAGGAATAGATAGGACTTTTGTTTGTGTGTGTGTGTGTGTGTTTGAGGCCAGGCTCAGCACGATGCTCCTCAGCAGGAGGATGGAGCCACTGGTACGCGGGTCAAGTCCACTGCAGAAAAATCTTCTGCAAGCCCACAGAGCTCTGCAGTTACAGCCCCTGCCTGTGTGTAGAGCAGAAATGTAAGAAATGCCCGTGGGAAAAGTATTATCTTGCAACAGTCATGTTTGAGTATGTTTGAGATTGGGTAGAAACTGGTGCACTCTTCCATTCGGTGCCACAGAAAAGAAACAAAAAGGATTAAACTCCATTCGCCATGGAGCAGCGTCCTCCATTCACCCCACTGTCAGTCTGCTTCAAACACCCGCTCTGATGGAAACTGAATTCGTTGTCCCTGATGTGCTGCTGTGAGGGAGGGTGGCCAAGGAGGCAAAGATCAAATGGTGGTGTGCACCCTGAAGCCTCGACCCCTTGAAGAGAAGAGCAAAGCTTCACCAGACGGAGCCAGCTCGGCCTTTATCTTTGGTTGTGCAGCTCCCAGGCTGCCTGCAATGATCCTTCATCCTTCATTGCTCTGCTCTGCAAAACGGGAGCAAAGGTTGGGGTGGAGCACGGCGCATCTTCCAGAAGAAGTTTGTGCCTGTTGCTGGGGTCAGTGAACCTGCACCAGCCATGCTGCCCACGTCCTCCTGAGGATATCTGCGATCTGCCTGCAGCCATGTCAGCTGCCAAGAGAAATGACACCTTGCAAGATGAGATTCAGGAGCTACTTAGCAGGAAATTATCCCTGTGAGGTTGCTAAGCGATGCCAGGCTGTTGTGACTGCCCGAGATGATGCTCCCGAGCTGGAAAAGCCAGAAGAGGTTGAGAGGTGGCGGGTGGCTTATTCCCCCTGCTTGGAGTGATGCGTTCTGGAGGCCAGCAGGTAACAGCTGGCTTCTCGGGGCTGGCACAGCAGCTGTCAGAGGTGAGAAACATCTCCCTCGAGAGCAGCAGCAGCTGCGGAAGGGAAAGGACGTAGGCAAGGGCGGCAGGAGGTGCACCAAGGGGAGTGAGACCCTGCAGGAGGAGTAAGGGAAGGGAGGGGAGGGAGGAGAAATCACCCCCAAGACAGGGCTTCTGCAGTGGGGCAGCCCTGGGTGCCTTTGGGAAGCAAAAGAAAACGGGGAGCAGGAGCTGCCAGCCCAGCCCCAGGTGCTTTGGAAACCCACAGAGCCCAGCAGTGGGGCTTGCTGTGCTGGTGGAGAAGTTAAACTTCAGTTTGCTGAGGAGCAAAGCTCTAGAGACAACATCTCTCGAGCTGCCTTGATAGCTGTAGTCAGTGAGGCTCCAAACCCTGTAATCCTGTTCCCAACCCCAGATTTTCTGGCACTGGAGCAGTAATTTCAGCCCAGCTCATAGTGGCACAGGGGATTGTGGTCTTCCTCTCCGTTCTCTTTAACCAGTTTCCTTTAGACAAAAATCCCCTCTTTGCTCTATTCCTGTCTGATATTAAATATCTCCAGAAGCAGCTACACTTCAGTGCTGAATTAATCTATTCGTGCAGAAGGTGTCATATCAACGTCCGTTACAATTCTGCCCCAGCAGCATCTAGAAGAAGCCCTTTTTCATCTCTGTATTTTCTTTTTTTTTCTTTTCCCTTTTTTCTTTTCCTTTTTTTTTCCCCCTTTTTTCTTTTCTTTTTTTTTATTTTCCGCCTTTTTTCCACCCTTTTTTTTTTTTTTTCCTTTTTTCTTTTCCTTTTTTTTTCTTTTTCCCTTTTTTTCTTTTCCCTTCTTTCTTCACGTTTGCAATCTCTTTTTTAAAACAACTTTAGCGAGAGTTTCCAAAGCTGATGAGTATATAAACGAGCTAATAGGACGTGGGGAGTGCGGATGCTGCTCACGAAGCACGTTTTCACCCTCAGCCGGCAGGCGCTGGGGGTGTCCGGGTTCCCCCCTGGCTGGGGACGTCCGGGAATACACAGCCCCCCGCCACACCCGCATTGGGAACCGGCCAGAAACGAGCAGAAACGGCGATGTTTGAAAGCTGAGAGGTGGTGCAAGGTGCCGTTAGTGGCCGAGAGCTTTCGTGTGATCAGCCGAGCAGGGCTGAACCGAGCCGTACCAGCGCTTCGCACCGCCCCCTCCCCGCCGGAGCGCGGCACCGCCTCCCTCATTAGCATCCTCCTCCTCTTCGTCCTCCTCCTCCTCCTCGTCCTCCTCCTCCTCCCGCCGGCGGCCGGGCGCAGAGGGGTGCATGGCAGCAGCAGCCCAGCCTCGCTCCGCTCCGCTCCCCGCGCAACTCGCGCGCCCGGCCGGGGGGGCGATGTGAGCGCGTCCCCGGAGCCGCGCCCCCGGCTCGGAGCGGAGCGGAGCCCCCCGTGCCCGGCGGCGGCCGCAGCCCGGCGGCAGCGCGGATGTTGCGCGGAGCCCCGCGGCCCGGCGGAGCCCAGCGCGGGGCCGGGG